>NW_022097971.1:0-34577 GCF_006542625.1 Nomascus leucogenys
TGCACACACACAATGCACACACACACAATGCACACACACAATGCACACACACACACGCACACACACAATGCACACACACACAATGCACACACACACAATGCGCACACACACAATGCGCCACACACAATGCGCACACACAATGCACACACACAATGCACACACACACAATGTGCACACACACAATGCACACACACAATGCACACACAATGCACACACACAATGCGCACACACACAATGCACACACACACAATGCCACACACACAATGCACACACACAATGCACACACACACACATGCGCACACACAATGCACACACACACAATGCACACACACAATGCGCACACACACACAATGCACACACACAATGCACACACACACAATGCGCACACACAATGCACACACACACAATGCGCACACACACACAATGCACACACACACAATGCACACACACACACAATGCACACACACACACATGCGCACACACAATGCACACACACACAATGCACACACACACAATGCGCACACACAATGCACACACACAATGCACACACACAATGCACACACACACAATGTGCACACCACACAATGCACACACACAAACAATGCACACACACACAATGCACACACACAATGCGCACACACACAATGCACACACACAATGCGCACACACACAATGCGCACACACACAATGCACACACACAATGCACACACACAACAATGCACACACAATGCACACACACACAATGCACACACACAATGCGCACACACACAATGCACACACACACAATGCACACACACAAACAATGCACACACACACAATGCACACACACAATGCACACACACACACAATGCACACACATACACACAATGCACACACACACAGTGCGCACACACAAAATGCACACACACACAACACACACACAATGCACACACACAATGCGCACACACACACAATGCACACACATACACACAGTGCACACACACACAATGCGCACACACACACAGTGCACACACATACACACACAATGCACACACACCACAGAATGCACACACCACATGTGCACACCATCGTGCTTTCCCACAGCTCATCTTGTCATTGGGATGATAATTGCACTTGGAAGATGAAAAATCGGTAATGAATATAAAGTGTTTCGAGCTGGGCTGGGGCATATGAAAGTGCTGAATGAGTGTTAGTTATTTATTATTGCTGTTGTTATAATCATTTATTACTCTTTTGTAGTATTTTTTTCATTGTTTAATTATGCAATGACTACCATAATGAGGAAAAGTTGCTCATTTTATTCTGACTATCTCTTGACCCGCTTTCATTTGCATTCAGTCCATCATATTTTGACACACATTGGAGTGGCTGGAGTGGCATTCACACACCAGAGTCTTAGACGCCTCAGATGTTCATGCGCATTCCTCATTTACATACGTATGACTTTTTGTCCACCTACACAAGCCCAGCGCTGTGGTACGGGGCTCTGGAAAAACCAGCTTGAACAGTTCCCATCCTGCCCATGAGCAGCTTGGGGTCACACCTCCGGGGAGTGACCAAATGGGATTGTTTCATCGCCAATTGGGAAAGGTGACCTCAGGGCCACGATCATGGAGGTTGTGAGCGAGGACGACGGCTGGGCGGCCCCTCAGAGGCAGCAGCCTGAGCTGACGGTGCGAGGCCAAGGAGGAGCAGCTGGACTTCAGCCCATGAAACTGGTGCAGTGACGGGGCTGCAGCCACGGGGGCCTGCAGCGGGAAGAGGAGGCTGATCGTGGCGTGGCGGCAGCAGGAGGAAGCCATGCAAGGCGGGGCTTGGTTCCCCAGCAGTGCTTCCAGGGGAAACAGGACCAAGCCCAGTCCAGGGCCGGCGCTTATCTGGAAGCTGAATTTTTGCCAATGAACTAATGCCAAGAATCAGAGAGAAAATCATCCATTCATGGCATCTCTCTCCTGTGGTGACAGAGGTTTAATGGCAGTACTCCCTACTCACCTTTCGTGGAGAGGAGCTGATCCCCACAGTCAGGAAGTGAGCCTGAGCCACAGAGATGAAGGAAGTCCCTTAAAAAAGGATAAACGATGAATGACTTTGTAGGGAAAGAATGTCAGAAACCAGAGGCTCTGCTGGCTTCTTGTCATTAAGAAATGAGTTAGCAAACCAGTTCCTTAAACATTTAGATTGTTGTGGGAAAAGAAACCGTTAGGGGGTTGGAGGGAAATGGGAAGTGCTAGTAAGATACAGTATTTGCTGGCCAGGCGCGGTGGCTCACGCCTGTAGTCCCAGCACTTTGGGAGGCCCAGGTGGGCGGATCACGAGGTCAGGAGATCAAAACCATCCTGGCCAACATGGTGAAACCCTGTCTCTACTAAAAATACAAAAATTAGCCAGGCGTGGTGGTGCGTGCCTGTAGTACCAGCTAGCTACTTGGGAGGCTGAGGCAGGAGAATTGCTTGAACCCGGGAGGCGGAAGTTGCAGTGAGCACAGATCACGCCATTGCACTCCAGCCTGGGTGACAAAGCAAGACTCTGTCACAAAAAAAAAAAAGGTATAGTATTTGTTGCTAGGGATGATAGAAATGTTCCAAAATTGATTGTGGTGAGAGTTGGAGAACTCTGAGTACACCAATCACTGTTGGATTGCACACTTTAAATGGGTGAATTATTTGGTACAAGAATGATTCCAGCCACGCCATTACTAGAGAACAGGATGTCAGGTGTTTTCGCTGGTGGCCCCTGAGGCTCCAGTGACATGTAAGAGGCACCAGTCAGGTTTCTGCTCCTCTCACAGCTCTTGGGGCCACATGGTCTTGGTGTGTCCTCCCTTTCCTTCCACTACAAAGGATCGATGATTCCTCCTCATGCAACCACAGAACCCAAGAGAAGGCGTCTGTGGATAGGACCATCACGGTTGTGCAGGAAGGGGCACGTGGAACACGAGAGGCCATCAGGGTCCTCTTCAGGATTCTTCAGATTGAAGCCTAAGGGGAAGACGTTCTCTTCATGGATCATAAGCTGGGAGCCAGCAGATCTGCTATCCAGAGCAGGGAGAAACTCCGTCTGTGTTCCCCATCACTCCTGGGGTCACTCGACCATATTCTCCCTCCTCTTTTTTTAATGTAAGTTAGTGCGAATGGAGTTTCTGTCACCTGCAACCAAAAAGTCATGAGAAAGGTAGTATCGTGATGGGCAAAGACCGATTCCAAAGCCAGTGTAACACTGGACTTCAAGGTGTCTCACTTGTCAATTTCTGACTTCAAAACTTATTTATTTATTTATTTGTTTATTTTTTTTGACAAAGTCTGACTCTGTAGCCCAGGCTGGAGTGCAGTGAGGTGATCTTGGCTCGCTGCAACCTCTGCCTCCCAGGTTCAAGCGATTCTCCTGACTCAGCCTCCCAGTAGCTGGGATTACAGGCACATGCCACCACGCCAAGCTAATTTTGTATTTTTAGTAGAGACGGGGTTTCACCATGTTGGTCAGGCTGGTCTTGAACTCCTGACCTCAAGTGATCCACTCGCTTTGGCCTCCCAAAGTGCTGGGATTACAGGCATGGGCCACTGCACCTGGCTCAAAACTTTTAATATAGCAAACTTTCATGTACTGGGAAGCTACATTCTGCATTTATTATTTTGATACATTTAAAATGTTGTTGTAATTGAGAACTATGTTTTCAAAACCACAAACAATAACAATATGAAGCCATGAGTAGGCTGAGCAGTGAGGTGGAAACAGCTGAAGCGTGGATAGAAAAGTCCAAAGATCAGATTGAGGAATTCTCCCATAAGGCAAAAGGAAAGGATAGAGATAGAAAATAGAAGAGAAAAGCTAAGGGAAATGAGGATAGAAATGCCAACATCCAGGGCCAGGTGTGGTGACTCACGCTTGTAATCCCAGCTACTCAGGAGGCTGAGGCAGGAGAATCTCCTGAACCTGGGAGGCAGAGGCTGCAGTGAACCTAGACTGTGCCACTGCACTCCAGCCTGAGCAACAGAGTGAGACTCCGTCTCACAAAACAAAACAAACAGACAAAAAAACAAAAAAAAAAACAAAGAAGTGCCAACATCGGGATGATAGGAATCCCAGAAAGAGTGACAAAATCCGAGAGGAGAAAAATTTTAAAACTAATGAAGATAGATTTCTGAGGGGAAAAAAAGGCTGATAGTATAAAAAAGACAGGGCAGGGGGTAAGGAAAAACCCACACCTAGACATACTGTAGTTAATTTAATATAATCAAATACAAAGAAAATATTCCAAGAGCTTCCATAAGTAAAGAGCAGCTCACCTGCAAAGGAACAAGACCCAGACTGCCATTCAATTTCCCAACAGCGACACTGAATGCGAAACAGTACAGCCATATATATATATATATATATTTTTTTTTTTTGAGACAGAGTCTCGCTCTGTTGCCCAGGCTGGAGTGCAGTGGCGTGATCTCAACTCACTGCAAGCTCAGCCTCCCGGGTTCATGCCATTCTCCTACCTCAGTCTCCGGAGTAGCTGGGACTACAGGCGCCCGCCACCACGCCTAGCTAATTTTTTCTTGTATTTTTAGTAGAGACGGGGTTTCACCATGTTAGCCAGGATGGTCTCAATCTCCTGACCTCGTGATCCAACTGCCTGTGCCTCCCAAAGTGCTGGGATTACAGGGGTGAGCCACCGTCCCTGGCCATAGAGCCATATTTTTAAATAATTGAAGGAAAAGAAATTTGAACCTAGAATATTATTTCTAGACAAACTGTCATTCAAATTTGAAGGTATAATAAAAGTACTCTCTCATATAGCTCTCAAATGGCTTGCCATACAAAGACTCATTTTTTGTGAGAAAACATTTTGGGAGAGAGCAATAAAAATAAGAGAAGCACAGCAGGTGCGGTGGCTCACAGCCATCATCCCAGCACTTTGGGTAGCTGAGGCGGGTGGATCACTTGAGCCTAGGAGTTTGAGACCAGCCTGGGCAACATGATGAAACACCATCTCTATAAAAAATAAAAAATAATTAGCTAGGCGTGGTGGTGTGTACCTGTAGTCCCAGCTACCTGGGAGGCTGAGGCAGGAGGATCAACTGAGCCTGGGAGGTGGAGACTACAAAGGGCTTTAATTGTGCCACTACAATCCAGCCTAGACTGCAGTAGAATAAGATCCTCTCTCAAAAAAAAAAAAGAAGTGAGAAACAGATCCCTGAAAATTGCTATAAGAGAGAATTAATGAAAACCCTAATACTTTGGTAATATTCATTATTCAAGCAAACCCAGAATTTAAATTCTGGGCAGTATCAAAAGATTAAAGGCAGATGGCAACATGTTAAAGTACTTTTCCTCTTAGGAGAAAAATGCACATATTAATAAGTTCAAGAAGTCAATAGGGATAAGTAAACATGAGACTCTATCTTAAGATAAGATAATAAGTATAAAAACAACTTCTAAACCACCAGAAATATAAATAGGAATGTTACTGTAGATTTACAAAGAATGGAGTGTAAATTATCAAAATATTATAGGAAACATTTCTACTTTAATTTTTCTAAAAGTGAATAACTATGTTTAATCATATGTTGTCACGCTTATAGAAAGGGTATATATACCAAATTTTTAAGTATCTAAGATCAATGATATTGAATGATATTTTAAAATAAGTTTCTATATTAAAGGAAGTGAATGTCCACAGTTATGAAAGTAAAAGTGCTGTTTACAGCTAATACGCTCATTTCAATATTTTATTGAAATAACAAAGCAATTAATATTTTATAAATAAACGTTAAAATTATTTTTCTTATTGTTTGCAGAATATCTTGTTAAATATTTTAACTTTTCAAAGTGATGATGAATAACTTTCAAATAGCTGTTCTTTGGAATATAATTCTAAATAGCGTTTTGGGATTTCCTTTTATTTTTTACAAAGCATAAATTAGGTTCCCCAGGTCCCTCTCATTTTATTCATTTTATCTGTTATTACCTTGAATATATGTCAATAAATGACATATAGCTTTAAAATAAAAGTATTAAGAGACTACAATGAAGTAGTGTTACTACAGATCAAGTGATGGACGAAATAAACCAGGTACATACATGCTTTCTCTACTATTTGTAAGTTGTCAAGTAAAAATTAGAGCTTTACTTTTTTAATTATTAGAGGAGCCCATATCTGAGGCTCTGCAAAAGTATAAGAACTATTCAATTTTAAAATAATTTTTGAGATTTTCTAAATAAGAGAAAAAATAACATTTTAATAAAAGTAAAATTAATATTTAAAAAGTATGACAATCAAGACACATCGATATTGAAGGAAGAATTAAAGCATTCTTTAAAACAGATCTCTGCTGTGTCAAACATATTTCCCAGCTAAGCATTAAATCTGAGTTTCCAATTATTTCTAGTTAAAAAATTGGAAGAAATGTTGATTCTTAGTATTAGAGCGGATCATATGTATCGCTTAGAAGGCTTCCTATTCACTGTTTTGCATCCTCTATAAAGTCCCTGTTAAGAGAGCTGATATTCCTAATCATTGGAAACACCTTTGTAGCCTACCCCCTGGAAACACCTTTTTTTGTACCCTAATCATTGAAAACACCTTCCTTGTAGCGTAGTCATTAGACACACCTCCCAGCTTCCTGTTAACATCTATATATTGCTCCTCATTCTCCTTTGTGACGCCAAAGAAGAAGGGTCTAACTTCTCTTATCCGCTTGATAGCTGCATCTTTCTTTGAAGATGGGTCGTGTTCCCTCTGCGTTCGCTGGCCCTCCGCAAGCGGGGTGAGCATTCCCAGTTCCTTCCAACCAGTCGCCGCAGAGTTAGGTGTAATGTTCTGGGTTGTTTTCTCCCTGTACCTCTCTCTAAAATGGGCTTTCGTTATTAAACACCATGCAGTGGTTCTAATTCTTAAGCATAAGTGCAGCCCTGTGACCACCCAAACACTGAGCCGTGTTTTGTTAGGCACATGCATCTTGTGAATGATTTTGTCGAGAGGCTTGCTGACAGCTATGTGCTGCACTTGGGTGATCTACCTGTATAGGAACCTTGTCAAAATAGTAAATTAGACACAGTCTAACCCAATGTCTTCCAGAAATAAGCTCCGATATAGTGGTCACTATTGCCTCTTCCAGCTTTTTACCAATCTGTTTGACTTTTGTTGTGAAATTTATTGTTCTTGATTTTCTTAAGTAGGACACCATTTTGTGAGCTTGGGGAACACAAGAATTTTTCTAAGACTGTTTTTCCGTAATAATGTTGTTGGAATTAAATTCAGTAAGGCCTGGCATGTGATAATGCTTCCGTTCTGTTGAAGGATAATTTTAAAAATTAAACATTTCACACAAATATAAAACTAATGTGTCAAAGATTTTAACTGATTTATTAATGAGGAAATTAACAAGACCTTGCAAGTTCAAAAGATAATTCATAGAATCCTCATACATAAAAAGTATGTAATGCTCAAATACATTTAGAAGACACAGAATTGACATGTCGCTTGAGGGAAATCCCAAAAATACTTATTTACATGTTCATACAAAATAATCATTTACATTGAGTTATTTAAAAATAATTCAGTTTTACATAACTCAGAAACAATAAGAGAAGTTAGCCCAGAGACAACATCCATTCAGATAACCTGGAGGAATGTGTTAGACAATCCTTAAATATTGTCTAAATAATCTGGGTCCAATTAAGTCATTCACGGTGTTTTTCTCTGTTCATTTTACCTTTCCTCATTTTGTCTTTACTCCTACTTTGTACCATTCTCCTGTTTCAAAAAGCACTAATAGCAGTTTAGGAATCTCATTATTGAAATGGTTAATGTACAGGAAAGCCGTTTATGGGCTCTTAGACCAGTGTTTGGTACTTATATTATTTGGTTCTACATTCAGTCTGAATCCTTTGGCATGTAATTTTTGTCGGAGTTCATTTAATGTAAGGAATTCCGTGTTTGATGCACTTACCCTTCCAGTTAAGCATTGAGCTGCCGACCATGACCCCGACCTGTCTACATAGCAGCACTTTCACTTTTGTGAAGAAATTGTCAGGTGATAATTCTACAGAGAAAAATAAGAGGGAAGAGAGAGGAAGCACTGGGAGTTACACTTGAACCATCGCAGTCAGGTGACGCCACATTGTAGAAGGTAGCATGAAATAAAGGTTGAAGGAGAGGAGGGAGAAGGCTCGGGATAGAGGAGGAGCCCCTGATGGGCAATGTACCTGGCAGGGCTGAAAAATATCAGAGGCCAGAGGAGGCAGGTGAAGGATCAGAATGGAGAAGAATAGATGAGGTCATGAAAACCAAAGGCCACCTGTAATCCCAGCACTTTGGGAGGCCGAGGCGGGCGGATCACGAGGTCAGGAGGTGGAGACGATCCTGGCTAACATGGTGAAACCTCGTCTCTACTAAAAATACAAAAAAATTAGCCGGGCGCGGTGGCGGGTGCCTGTAGTCCCAGCTACTCGGGAGGCTGAGGCAGGAGAATGGCGTGAACCCGGGAGGCGGAGCTTGCAGTGAGCCAAGATCGCGCCACTGCACTCCACCTGGCGACAGAGCAATACTCCGGTCCAAAAAAAAAAAAAAAAAAAAAAGCCAGATCACGGTAGGTGTGCGAGCATTTTAAGGACTTTGGGTTCCCTATGAGAAGGGCTGTAAGCAGAGGAGTGCTGTGTCGCCTGCATATTCCAGGGGCTCCTTCCGAATGTTCCTGTGCAGAGATGTAGAGGGACAAGGGCTAGAAGTGGTGAAATTAGCTGTGAATGACGAGTTCCCTGGGGCTGTTTCCAGAGGAGGTGGTAGACACTGGGCCTCTAAGCTACATTAGGGAGTGTCAGGAATACAGAGTCAAAGACCACTCCAAGGTGTTGCAACAGAGCAACTGAAAGAATAGGTTTTGCCTTTAATGAGAAGAGGTAAGGCTCCAGAAGGAATAGGTTGGTTCTCAGGTAAAATCTACTCACGTGTTTTGATTCTGAATTGGCTCTCTAAATTTTGTAGCCAATAACACAATTGCAGTCCCAGATGATATTGTAATCTGAAAATACGCGGCAGAATGCTGACACCAGCCGTTTTGCACCTTGATTTTGGTTTATCACGTGGTTACAAAGGAAAGGTAATAATAACAAGGATACTTCAGAAAACTGAAAAGAATTGTTATAATGAGAAAGTCCCACGTGACTCTGACAATCATAGTGCTTCTTGCTGAAACCTGACCCCAAGCCCCTCTATGAGCTTTCTTCTCCTTAGTTCTTGGCCTTTGGGAGGTAATTTCCAGGTCCCTGCCACTGATCTGTTATTGGTGCTTAAGTAAGTAGTGCCTTGTTCTCATCTTTCCTTACCAAAAGAGCTCCAGGGAGGGCCACACCGAACTCTTCAAACAGATCTTCTTTGTAAGTAGAAACAATTGTTTGCTTCGCATTTAAATTATTTCAGTTTAGAGAGTTATGGCATTTGTCTTTTGAGCTTTCTTTCCTTTTAGTCGTCTGATCAGAAATATACCCATCTCACATCAAGCTCTGCCTGAAGGTCTGGAAGTAGTGCAAACGGAATTGAGCTTGTGTTTCCAGCATTCGTCCTATAGCCAACATAGTCTAAAATTTCCTTTGCATGTTCAAGTTTATAATTAACTCAATTGATAATTTTCAATTGCTGTTTGGGCTAAATTTCAATTACAATAAATTATTGATTATGCCATTAATGAAAAAACCAGGGACATGCTAAGTTGATTCAGACATAGAAGCAATACCCCAGAGTATGGCCTCTCCCTAAGCAATGTTCTTTTTGAATTTGCTAACACTTGTTAATATATTATATACAAAAGTCCAGGAGGAGATTCTAGGTTTTAGTTAGGATATGGACCATTTTTAAAATTAGGTTCAAATTGAATCTTGAAAAATCATCTGTGGCTGAATGGATGAATAAATAAAGGAGGATTTAGCTGTGGGGACAAGACTGGTGTAAATGCATTCGTGTAAGAAATCGAATTAGTTTCATGTTTCAGAGGTTATGAATAAGTTTGTTATTATCAAGAGCTTAAAGCATAAGGTTTGAAATTTTTGGCCTGGTGAGTCTATCCTAATTATAGAAGTCTTTTGTTTCCTACCCTGCCAAAGATTTGAAATCAAAAAATATTCTCTTCAGTTAATGGTTTTTAAGAAGTTTTGTGATAACGCCTTTAAAAATCAGTAACACGTAAGATCCACACTTTCTCGGGTTTCTTGGGTGAAGGTGGGTCAGGGAGTCTCAGAAGTCAGCCAGCTCTCCTCCTTGCCCCAGGCAGTGCTGCTTTCTCTGCTCACTCAGCCTGACAAGCACGTGTTATAATTGCAGAAAATAGAGAGCTGTAGGTCTTTTTTTAGTCAAAAAGTTTATATCTGAATTCTTAGAAAGCGGGTTTGTCAGGAACAGTGCAGATCAATTTCAGAAGACAGGGTCAGGAGCAGGGACACGAGGCAGGGCCTGTTGAGTAACCCACATGAGAAAGATGGGGGTTATCACTACGGATTCAATCTACAGCTAGGACAGGGTCCTTAGGTCAAACCTGGAAACCATCTGTGTTACTTGTTTTAGTTCAGGAATGGAATTCCAGCTGTTTGGATCCTAAAAACCAGTGTTCAATCCCACTAGATCATTCTGTTTTTTGGAACTCCTTTTCCATGACTTTTGTCCAATTATTTCACTAATTCTTTTCCCCAAATAGAAAAGTAAGATGCGAAATGCTTTTCTAAGGTGTAAATATTTTTGGTTAGCGTTTACCATGTGGGCCTGGGATTTTTTTAAAAGAGAATAAGCTCTTGTCCAATCCCTATCACGTTTTAATTTTGCACCTTGATTTGGTTCACGTGGACAAAGGAAAGGTAAGATATTTCAGAAAACTGAAAAGATTTGTTTAAATGCACTTGACCTTGAAAATAGAAGGGAGAAAAAATATTTGTTTTCGTAACAGATTTTTCAAACAGGTTTTTGATGTGCTAAGTAAAGGAAAGAATGTTGTCTGTGCTTAAAGTTCAGAACTCTCACCTCTGGCCACTCTTGGGTGCACAAGACAGCCAAGATTAACAGTTTAGAAGATGTCTGCTTGGTAGTCTAAGAGGGAAAAAGAGAAAAAAATTAGAGGGGATGAGCAGGGAATGAGGACATTGGAATTTGATCCAGGTTGCAGGAATTACACATTCAGTAATGGATCAATAAATAATTCTGTATAGAGACTCCTTTCCTTTGCATTGAATTGGTTTAATTGAACACGAATTGAAGTAGATTTCTAGTCGGAATGTGTCCCTGGGAGCTTTGTGCAGACATAAGGAAATTTTAAAGACTTTGAACATTGTTTACAGAATGAGTTGTCAACATTTGTTTCTTTTTTTTTTTTTTTACTCTGAAGAATCTAGAGCAAGACTAAGTTTGAAAATGTGAAAGTAAATCAAAGCTAAATCACTTCTTTTAATTTTTCTTCATGAAACAGACTTTTTGTTGCCTTTCTGAGGCCAGTTGAGTGATGTTTAGGAAAGCACCACAGCTGAGCATTTTCCTTACAGCTAAGGGAAGGAAGAAATTTCTCAGAGGAATTCTGATTCAATGCTGTAAAAAACATACACTTGGTATTAAATTTTTCCAATTATAATGTATAAATACCTTACTCTCATAGCGCTGAAGTCATCTTGGACTAATTTTCTCCTGTTCTTTGAAATTTAAATTTATTATTTTATATTTTAATTTTTTAATTTTAATTTTTGTTTATTATTACTATTAGTTTTTGGTGAGGGTGTAGCTACAAAGTGTGCACAAAGTGATGTATGGTGTAACATATATAATCACATTGTGCATGTTGTTCTTGCTGTAACTGAATTTAAAATTATTAAAATGGCTTGTTATTTTCTATGTGATTTTCAGTTGGTGGTATTCTCATTAATTTAATAATATATAGTATTATGATGGGAGGAATATTTTATTGTACATCGATACCTAATATAATTTTTTTAACAAGAACTTGGGTATTATGAAGAAAGCATTAATCCCAAGTCAGATGTTATATGTTTGTCTGAAATATTTTTTAAATAAAAACATTTAAGATCAAAGCTAAATAAAATTGAATCTGTGCCTTCAATAAGTAAGCTCTTATGGAATTAACTTAAACTCTTTGTGACAACTGTTTTGGCTTTTGTATTGCTCCAACTTTTTTGTTCATGTGTTGTTTCCAAACACAGCTTTCCATTTGCTACCTTAAACAATAAACTTCAACATTTGTTCAATATTTAGGCTAAATTTCCTTTCATGATACTCATTTGAAGACAATATCAAAGTGAGTGTTTTGCTCTGTTTTTCTTTAACTCCCCCCTACATCTCCATGGCTAGTCCTTGTCAACCTCTGTCATCTTTTCTTCCCTCTCCTTCTTCCCTCTTCTCCTGTTTCTCCTCCTCATTTGTTTTCTCCCTTGCATCTTCTTCCTCATCATACTTATTCTTTCACTGATCCATGGTTATCTGGGAAGGATAGCCAGGAGAGATCCCTGTCTCACTATTATGAAAGCATCATGCCCAATCTTAAAACAGCTCTTAAGACCACAGAGTAAGATTCTTTCTCTCACAGTATTTCAGTCTTTATAAAACTATCCTCCCATTCACTCGAGAGCTGGTGTCATGATATTTAATCTCTCCATAGCTTGTTTGACTTGTGATATCATTGGATGGTAATAAAAATAATTTGCCAATCCAAATGTGATTCCACATTTTTAATATCTCAGTCTTTTCCCATCTGTCCTTCTCTCTCCCACAAGGTATTGCAAGCACGTAATTTCTCTACTGGCTTTTTGTCCTTCTCCTATGGCTGTGAGTTTGTTAGTGCAGTGAGTCAGCCACTTCCAGATACAATCACCTGTGAACAGGATAGAATGTGTGGCCTAAGATACTGCAGGAATTTGGGGGGAGGGGTTGGCAGTAAAGTACCCATAACCACCCCCATTCTCAGAGGTGAGAAAATAATTGACCTTCTACAAACTAGAGCTCCTCCAAACACCAGCATCCTTTCCTTCCATTCCTCTTCCTCTAATGGTAAAAGGAATAAAGTCCATTTCATCTCTCCAATACTTGGGATTTGGAAATCTTGCTCTGCTGAGGCTTTAACTTCTTAATCCTCTGTCTGACTTCTAAGTGACCTGCTGAAAAACAGGCATTGCCCTACTTCACTTCCATTCTGAGAGTGGAGTTGTGTGTTCTTCCATATCCCCCACTGTTAATTCACCTCTTGGGAGGACCACAAACCATCTTGGTATTTTAAAATAATATGGCACGGCAGGATGGTGTGAATGGTGAACACACAAGTCTCCTTCAGCATGATGAAATAGACTTTCAAACCATGTTTTCTCATTTATCTTTAGTAGACACATACTGATGTGCACACTTTGCGAGCACAGGGACTGTCTTCACCAAGGCATCCTCACGTCTGGGTTAGCACCTGGGATACAGGCACTGGAAAAAAGATGAATGAGACACATACCCAAACTTCAAAACAAATGTGTGTACTTTCTATATGTGGCATCCTCCTGGTTTGGACCTCCTATTCCCTCTGGTGACATAAAGTGACATAGCTTGGGGGTAATATTCTGAGCCTTACATGAGAAAATTAACTGTTAGTCTCTCCCAGTGAAAACCATTCCATTTCAGGTAAACTGAGTCTCAAATCCTCAGCCTTGCTGTGTTTCTCTTTTTTCCTATTTTCTTCCTTTCCCAAGGTAGCTCCTGGGTTCAGGAAAAACAAGTCATTCTGGTGGCATCATAAGTGGGAGGAAGCACATCTGGTGTGAATATGGCTTCATGCTGAGCCCCAGTGGAGAGGCAGCTGGCTCATCCTTCAGCATCTTCAGGCCCTGTTAATGTCTTTGTTGCATTCTTGACCACAGTATCCAGATAGAATGACCTGCAATCCAGCCTTGCAGAAAGTGTGACAGATTCCATAGAACCCAGCTATTACCCTGATGGTTACACACCTCTCCTGGCCTTTGGTGATTCTGTTAACCCAGCCAAATCCTCCATCAGACCAATGTGGGCAATCCATGTAGGAACTGCTCATTTACAGTCCCCATTTGCTGTGAGTCAATGATCTTCCACTCTCTCTCATGTTCTCCCACTGAGGATGTGAACTCCTTGTCTCTTCTATGCTATCAGCAGACAGTAGGAAATCAAGCATCACTGGCCCAGGCCCTCTCATGGCTTAAACACTCTGCCACGACTTCTAGCCTGTGCTGGCCAATCCACGTTGGTGCAGATCAGGATGCTATTAGGGTGACTCTATATAATCACTCTTAATTAGAACACTTAGAGTGAAAGGGAACACTGATAAAACTAACACAGCAGGGTAAATTGGGATTATAGATACTTTCTTCCCAAAACTTCAAAGAGAATCAGTTTTCTTGATCTCTCAGCCCAGCCCCACCCTACCCAGCAGGACTCCCCTTAAAGCAAGGGATGCTGATGATCCAATCAGTGTAGATACATTAAAACAAAAAATACAGAGATTGGCTATGTTACAGGATTGACTACAGATGGCCCCTGACTTACCATGGTTCAACTTGGGACTCTTACACTTTCACAATAGTGTGAAAGTGATAACACGTTCAGTAGAAACCGCCCGTTGAGTACCTATACGACGACCATTCTGCTTTTTCACTTTCAGTACAGTATTGAATAAATGACATGAGATACTCAATGCTTTATTATAAAATAAGCTTTGAGTTAGGTGGTTTTCCCAACTGTAGGCTAATGTAGGTATTCTGAGTGTGTTTAAGGTAGGGAAGGCTAAGCTATGATGTTTTGCAGGTTAGGTATATTAAATGCATTTTCATTACTCTTATTTTCAACTTACAATGTTTTTATTAGAACATAACCCCACTGTAAGTTGAAGAACATCTGTCCATTGCATGCATGTATAATACCGCCCTGTGCTTCATATAATCAGTGCAGGAAGATGTTATTGTGGGAATGTCAAGAGGCAGTGAAATCCAAACTGGGTCTTGGTCTTGGAAGGCTAAATTATAGTCCTGTAAGTGAAGTAGATGGGAAGTAGAATTGCAGCTGGAGGGATAAGCCTTCCACTCAAGGTACTGAGCTCTATCTCATTCTTTTAGAAAACTGAGAAACCTGTTTCTTTCAGTCTTCTTACCACCTTCCTTTCTTTTTTTTTCCCATTCTCAAACTGAATTAATATAGGTGTCATGTGATATAACAGGAAATGAGAATTATAGCCAAATGGAATTTCGATATCCTATATTGCGCTCTTCTCCAGTCCTGAGCTGCTTTTTTATTTTAATCAGAGCTATATTGAAATGATTCACATACCACAATATTCACCTGAAGTGTACTCTTCAGTGCTTTTTAATATATTCCTGGGGTTATGCATTCATCACCACAAAAAAGAAACCCAATATCCATTAGTACCCACTCACTATTTTCCCTCAGCCCCTTCCCCACGGCCCAAAGCAAATACTAATTTATTTTCATCTCTAGGGATTGGCCTATTCTGGACATTTAATGTAAGTGCAATCGTACAAAATGTGTTTTGTGACTAGCTCTTTTCATTTAGTAGGTTTTCAAGGTTTGTCAAGTTGTGGAATAAATCGGCAGTTCACTTCTTTTGTATTTCCGGATCCTATTTAATACGATGGATATAGACCATGTTTTTTCATCGGTTGATTGACATTTGTATTGTTTCCACTTTTTGCAATTATGAATAACTCTGCCATAACCATTTGCATACACATTTTTACATGTACACATTTATTTTTCTTAAATACAGACCTAGGTGTGGATTTGCTGGTTTATATGGCAATGTTATGTGGAACTTCTGGAGTGTTTTACAAAATAGACACACCATTCTATATTCTCACCAGCCATGGGGAAGTGAAACACCCATACACCTCCTCACCAACACTTGTTAACTGTCTTTTTGATTGTACCTACTTTAGTGGACATGAACTGGTATCTCAGAACGGCTTTGATTTGCATTTCCCTGATGGCTAAGGATGCTGAGCATTTTCATACGGGCTTCTTGGCCATTTGTGTATCTTCTTTGGGGCAGCCTCTATTCGATTATTGTGCCCATACTTGGTAAGTTGTCTTTTTATTGTTGAGTTTCAAAAGATCTTTATGTATTCCGGATGCAAATTACTTATATTGTATATAATTTGCAAACTTTTCCCTATTCTGTAGATCATCTCTTTCTTTTCTAATGTTTTCTGAAATACAAAGTTTAAAATTTTGATGGATTCCAGTTAATTCTTTTCTTGTGCTTTTGATGTCATATCTAAGAAGACTTTGCTTAATGCCAGGTTACAAAGATTTACTCCTACATTTTCTTCAAGAGTTTGAGCTTCACTTCTTACATTTGGGTCTATGATTTATTAATCTTTTTGTGCATAGTGTAAGGAAGGGGTACCCTCTTGTGGATACTCAGTTGTCTCAGCACCATTTGTTGAAAAACTATTTTTTTCTTTATTGTTTTGGCATCTTGTCAAAAATCAAATTGACTGGTAATGTCAGTGGTTTTATCTCTGGAACGTGAATTTTATTTCATTTATCAATGTGTCTAATTCAAGCATAATGGAATCATGATCAATGCGGTTTCCTAGAAAGTGCTGAATCAGGTAGGTATGAATATTCATTTTTTTTCTTTTAAAGATTGTTTTGACTATTCTAAGTCCTTTGAATATCCATATGAATTTTAGGATCAGCCTGTTGATGTATGCAAATAAGCCAGCAGAGATTTTAATAGGAATCATGTTAAATTTGCTCATCAATTTGGGGAGTATTGCCATCTTATCTATATTAAGTCTTCTGATCCATGTACATGAAATATTTTTCCATTTATTCAGGTCTTCAATTTCTTTCAACATTTATAGTTTCTGGAATATATATTTTGTATTTATTTTGTTAAATTTATTCCTAATTATTTTGGAGTTTTTAGATGCTATGGTAAAGGGATCGTTTTCTTTTTAAATTTCATGTTCAGATTATTACTACTGTGGATAAATACAATTGCTTTTTGTGGCTGGGTGTGGTGGCTCACATGTAATCCCAGCACTTTGAGAGGCCATGGCGGGAGGATCCCTTGAGCTCAGGAGTTTGAGACCAGGCTGTGCAACACGGTGAGACCTCATCCCTATAAAAAATAAGATTAGTGACCAGGCGTGGTGGCTCATGCCTCTAATCCCAGCACTTTGGGAGGCCGAGACAGGCAGGTCACGAGGTCAGGAGATTGAGACCATCCTGGGTAACACGGTGAAACCCTGTCTCTATTAAAAATACAAAAAAATTAGCTGGGCGTGGTGGCGGGCACCTGTAGTCCCAGCTACTCAGGAGGCTGAGCCAGGAGAATGGCGTGAACCCGGGAGGCAGAGCTTGCAGTGAGCCAAGATTGCGCCACTGCACTCCAGCCTGGGGGACAGAGCGAGACTCCGTCTCTAAAAAAAAAAAAATAAATAAAAATAAACAAGATTAGCTGGGCATGGTGGTGTGAGCCCATGGTCCCAGCTACACGAGAGGCTGAGGTGGGAGGATTGCTTGAGCCCAGGAGGTCCATGACACAGTGGGCTGAGATTGCACTGCTGCATTTCAGACTGGGCAACAGGGGATGATGTATCCCCCAACGCCCACAGCCCCCCCCCAAAAAATTGATTTTTGCATATTCATCTTCTCTGTAACCTTGCTGGACTTGTTCTTAAATTCTAATAGTTTTTAATGGATATCTAAGATGTTCTGTGTACTAGATCATGTGATCTGTAAATAGTTATATTTTTATCTTCTTTACCTATCTTTATGCCTTTAATTTTCCTGCATAACTGCCCTAGCTAAAACCTCCGGTATACTGTGGAATAGAATTTGTCTTACTGCTGATTTTAGGCAGACAATATTCAATATTTCATTAAATATAATGTTAACTGTAGGTTTTTTGCAGGTGACTTTTATCAGGTTGAAGAAATTCCCTTCTATTTTTCGTTCATTAAGTGTTTTTATCGTGAAAGAATGTTGAATTTTGTCATTTTCTGTATCTGTTGAGACAATCAGGTGACTTTTCTATTGATACGGTGTAGTGTTAGATTTTCAGATGCTAAGCGTATCTTGCATTCCTAAGATAAATAGCACTTGGACACAGTATATAATGCTTTATATGTTGGATCTGAATTTCTTGATTTGTTTAGAGCATTTTTATGTTCATATTTTTAAGAAATACTAGTCTGTAGTTTTTTATCTGTAACTATGTCTGGCTTTGATATTGGGGAATTGACCTTATAAAATGAGTTGTAATGTGGTCCCTCTTCGATTTTTGGAAAGAGTTTATGAAAGACTGACAATAATTCTACTCTCAATGTTTGGTAGAATTCACCAGTGAAGCCATTTGAGCCTGGAATTTTCTTTAGGATAACTTTAAAATTACTACCTTTACTTGAGGTCTATTCTAATGTTGTTTGACTAAGTTTTGGGTAATTTGTGTGTTTTTTTTTTATTTTGATGATGTTATTTAAAATTTTTATTATAGAGGATTTTAAATCCACAAAAGTGGAGATAATAGTATTAGAATCTCCCACGTAGCCATCACTCAGTTTCAACAATTAACAACACATGGCTAATCTTTATCATCAATACTCCCACCCGATGTCCTCCTTTCCTACTGATTTGAATCAAATCACAAACATAATGTTATTTCATCTGCAAGTATTTCAGTATGATTTTCTAAGAGATAAAAATTTATGTATTTAAATTGAAAATGCAAATTGTATATATTTATTTTGTACAATATATTTTGAAATATGTATACATTGTGGAATGACTAAATCAAACTAACATATGCATTACATCATGCACATCACTTTTGTGAGGATTTTTTAAGAAATATAACCACAATTATCACACTTAAAAAGAGAACATCGGAAAAATTAACAATAATTCTTTAATATCATCCAACATCCAATAAGCATGCAAATGGTTGCTAAATTCTATCATGAACATCATTCATTTCTTTGAATCATGATCAAAATAAGATCCATATATTATGACTGATATATTTTCTTAAGCCTCTTTTAGTCTATGGGTTCTGCTTTTAATTTTATTTTCTCTGAAAATACATCTGTCAAAAGAACTGGTTTGTCTTTTTTTTATTTTATTTTTTTTTTTTATTTTTTGGATATCACTCCATCACCCAGGCTGTGCAGTGGCACAATCATCGTTCATTGCAGCCTTGAACTTCTGGGCTCAAGCAATCCTCCCTCCTCAGGGTACATGTGCACAGCGTGCAGGTTTGTTACATATGTACACATGTGCCATTAATGTCTATGTGGAAAGCGTTATGCTATGCACTTTATAGGATTGTTGGGTTGTTTTTTTTTAATCTTACTCAGAGGTTTCCAACACACTTTATTTTGCAGACCACTGGTTTGTAGCTTTTGAGGACCAACATCTGTATCAATTCCTATAAAATGTCCAATCAATTTCAGTTCCGTAGCAGGCTCTTCCATACTGCACACCATGCTTATGGCTGGAGGTCCATGCATGAAGGCTGGAGGTGCATGCATGAAGGCTGCCCTGCCCGCTGGTTCCTGGAGGAGGGCGCGTCTGAGTTCAAGCCTCTTCCAGGAGCTTGATCTTCCCAGGGGTCATTTCCTTTGGCAAGAAGTCAGTTTACATGTGTGGCTTTGGTGCCTGTGAGCACCAGAGCAGGAAGCACCAGAAAAGTGCTTTTTCTCTCATGAAGATGGGCACTTGAGGATCCAGTGCCCTTGTGCTTAATGACAGGAATCCCTCCTCATTGCTTAGTAGGTTAAAATATAAGGAAGCCTCCACTTTACGAAACACAGAGAACACCTTTTTAGATTGCCTATTTATTCTAGAACTACAAAATTTAATTCAAGAAAATATAGGTCCCATGAAAGACTTAAAAGTTTTATAAAACTAAAATCTAGTTTTTCCCGATAAATTGCACTTTAGGCAAAACCCTCCCAACGCTTCTAAAATAATACTAAAATGGGCATCTGATTATACAAGAGCAATTTAAAAAATTAAATATTTATTTGAATAACAAGTTTAAGTTCGAGCTGCAATGTTGGCAATGCAGGTTTTTAACACAGATCACAAAAAGCGTGCACAAAAAAGTACTGGCGCAAAGGACAAAATAATGCTAAGAATTAGGCTAAATAGCTGCTGATTTTAACAAAAGGCCTGAAATCACTATACAAAATATAAAATGTATTAAACACTACCATCCACAGAACAGTCTTTATTATTGATTATATTTAAAAATTATTTGCGTAATTATATATTGAATTGTAAATGAGTATTATACATGAACCTCCATTCGGAAGGCAATTCCTTGTAGCACTATAGAACATCTAATTACATTGCAAAAAGTATCCTTTTTTGCTATCGATAAAACAGTTAATGGTATTACTGTAAATATCAGGAAGGCTACAAAAAAAGAAATAAGATTTCTTTTTTGTCTTCAGAGTGTTTTCCATGCAGTGAAGCACTTGCTGTGTTAAACTGAATGCACTACTGGAGAATGTTCTGGGTCCGAGATGCTCTTGAGAGACAAGACTAGGCTTTTCAAATCAAACACTCAAAGGAATCATGCAACCCTCTTAGGACTGGGATACCGTCATGTGCCACTTACCAATTCTGTCTTTCCAGAAAACTATTCAAGACGCTTAAAAAAAACATCGGACTTCTTGATAAATATACATAAAATGAAGACACCAACTGCTATTTGACACGACTACTGGTAATGTCTGTGCTATGTGAGACCACCTTTAAAAAGAACATATGCGGCAAGAGCTAAGTGTCTAAAGATTCAAAATGAATCAACAGTATTGGATAACAATCTAATTCTCAACTCAGAAGCTGCCTCAAGATTAGGTGCATCTTCAGTTAATGTAACAGGAAAAGAAGGCAATGGATTTTATTTTATTAATTGTATCCACTTACAAACCGACCTAAGGTCACCCCGATGTGTAGACACAATGAGATTTTTGTTGTTTATAGTCTTTAATTGAAGTGGTAAGGGAAATAGATCTATTTAAAAAAAAACCAAACAGCTATTTCTGTCTAGATTAGGAGGTGGCCCCGGGTGTGGGATTCACGTTTTGAGTAGCCACTTGTGGTGCGACCTCGATGATCCGGGGTTTGTCTATGATTCTCGCTGTGCGATTGCCCTTCTCTACAATCCCAATAATCCATGCTTGGTGGCCTTCACCATATTTGGGGGACTTTATCTCTGCACAGAACCGAGCTGCTTGCTCACGTGGTAAACAGATCAGAAGGCCGCCTGAAGTCTCCGGGCAGGTCCCGTGCATGAGGCCGAACATGTTTCCGCAGGCCTTGCTCACCGCAGCCATCTTGGCCAGCACCAGGAGGTTGTGAATTACAAACGACACCTCGTTCCTCTGCTGCTTGGCCAGGTTCTGCGCATGGCCCAAAATCCCGAAGCCCGTGATGTCAGTGGCGGCGTGGGCATTGAACGTGTGCATGAGTCCTGCAGCTGTCCTGTTGAGCCTTGCCATGTTCATCATCGCCTCCTGGTAGGCCAGCTCTACATCTTCTTGGGTGACCACTAGTTTAATCTTATTCCATTTCTCAGGAATATCCAGCCACTGGTGCACAGCCACTGCCACCTGTGTCCCCAGGGGTTTTGTCAACACCAGCACGTCCCCTGGCACTGCATTGTCTGGCATGATAAATTCACTGGGCTGGCAGACAGTGGTAGCGACTCCTCCCAGGACAATCCAGGGGTTTAGTACTGTTTGGCCGCCCGTTACAGACGTTCCTGCTCTCTCAGCTGCGTCTTTGAAACCTTGGATAATCAGAGGCATCACTTTATCCCTTTCCCTGTCGGTCATTTTATTACTGACTCCAAGGAGCATCAGCATATTGTCACATTCCGTGACCCCCATTGCATAGAGGTCACTGAGGACATTGGCACATGCTATCCTGCCCATCGTGTAAGGGTCGTCTACGATCGGGTAAATGTAATCTGTGGTTTGAACCAAGGAAAGCCCACTGTGCCTCAAAGGAATGACGCAAGTATCCATCCCAATGCCCAGCCTTGGCGTAACGGCTCCCAGAAACTGCTCATCTTCTTGGAAGTGGTTCTCATGTAAAGATTCCAGCAATTTTTGCAGGACATCTTGGGGCACTCTGCAGCCTGTGCCCTTCAGTTCAGTGAATCTGGTTAGCCGGAAGCTTTTGTCCAATTCGTAACTTTCCGGGTTAAAGGACTCCCGCTTAGACATGGTTCTTGGGCCCCGCTCTCCTCACAGCTCAGCCCCTCCCCTCCCTCTGCGGGTTGGCTGAGTTCTTTACGGATCCACCTGCTCGCTTTGCGCCCTCCGCGTCCTCCGGATTGTTGGGTTTAACCCTCTCAATGACTCTGTGAGGTAGGTTCTATCATTAGGCCTCTTTTACAGATGAGTGAGTTTATGCTCAGAAAACTTACGAAGTATTCTTGAAAATAAAACTCAACTTGAATATGATTGTGAATATGCTTCCACCTCTAAGTATAAATGTATAGAAAATACAGAAAACAGGCATGTCAAACTGCATTATGATGGGATCAGCAAAACCTAGATTCTGTGAAACTCTAAAGAACAGACAAATCACAGCCTGGGCAACATACCGAGACTCTTTCTCTACAAAACAACAACAACAAAATTAAAAATTAGCTGGGTGTAATCGTACGTGCCTGTGGTCTAAGGTAATTTGTGTTTTTAGTCATCCAGTTTGTTGACACCCAGATGCTTATAAAATTCTCTTACAATCTTTTTCTTAAATATCTGTAAGGTCCATAGTAATATTCTCTACCTTGTTTCCCCTCATTTTAGTAATTTGAGACTTTATTTCTTGATCAGTCTAGCAAAAGATTCTTAATTTTGTAGAAGGTTTAAAATTTTTTTTTTGAATTTGCTTACGTTCCTTATTTTTTCTATTCTATTCTTGATTATTCTCACTAGAATATTTGTTATCCTGCTTACCTTAAGTTTAGCTTGTACTTTTTCCAGCATAGTAAGGTGGAAGGTGAGGCTATTTATGTAAAATTTTTTCTTTTTAAGTATAGTTATTTACTACTCTAAATTTCCCTCTTTGCAATTCTTTAGTTGCATTTCATACATTTTGATGTATTTTATCTCCATTTTCATTCATATTATTTTTAAATTTCCCTAGTGATTTCTTTAACTCTTTTGGGTTTTTAGAAACTTTTTTAACTTCCACGTACTCTATTTCTCAAATTCTAATTTTCTTGCATTGAGCTCAGATAATTTATTTGTATAACTTCACTCATTTTAAATAAACTGAAAGTAGTTCTGTGGCATGGCATATGCTCTATTCTGGAGAATGCTTCATACGCCCTTGAAAAGAATATTCTGCTGTTGTTGGGTCAAACGTTCTGTAGATGTCTGTTAATGCCAGTTGGTTTATAGTATTATTTTGGTTGTCTAGTCTCATGGTCATTTTGGCTAGATTGTTCTCTTCCTCTATGAAAATGAGTAGAACAATCATTATTATTTAATTGCTATTTGGCTCGCAATTTTGTCAGGTTCTGTTTTATATATTTTGAGGCTCTGCTAGGGGCATGCTTCAGTTATCTAGGCCCAGTGAAACAAAGTACCACAAATTGTATGGCTTTAAACAGCAAAAATTAATTTTCTCACAATTCTGGAGGCTGGAGGCTGAATCACTAATAAATTTCCACCTGATTGCTTCATTATTTTTGACCTTGCTCTGGGCTCCATATTCTTATGATTCTGTCCACATTCTTTTGCAGGAGATATTTTTGAGGCCAGGCTTTGAGGTTTGTTCTATCCCCCCAGTGAGATCTTCTTCTCTTTCCCTTATTATCTTAGACTAGCCACTTCCATGGATTACCTGCAGCTCTCATGAAACCACCAGGCTCCTTGAAATTGCTTTATCCCCGCGATTTCCATTTATTTTTGAGAGCAACCTTGGATTTGAATGTCCTGCCCTCTGTCTCTCTCTTGGGAGAAATCTCTGAGCCACTGCTCCAGACGTGGGGCAGAGACACTCTCAGCTTCTGCTGGACTGACATTCTTGTTTCATGAGTAAACCATGGGTCTGAGGTGAGAGCTTGATTGTCTTGGTTTGCTCCTGGTGGCATAGAACATTCACCTTATATGCCATCTGGTGCACAAGTGACAGGAACTGCAGCATTTTGACCTTCTATTCTGGAGTTGAGCCTCCTATATCTCCTACATAGGTGGAACTTGAAAGCCAACATGGCCTGTTGGCCAAACTCAACTGCAATTTACCCTCTGCCTATGAAGCTTGTGAGGATGAGAAAGGATGGTGGCCTGACCCTCCTGATTAGAAGCATACCCTGGCTGGAATCTGCAAGTAGAGATAATCTAGTTTTCCTGGCCATACTCACCCAGATTGGAGAGAAGGGGAAGAAAGCAGGCTGTGGCCCAAGCTGCACAAACATTAATTCTCACTGAGATGTTCTTGGTTAGATGTTTCCTCGTCGGTTTACAAGCTTAAGGCACTTCCAGAAACTTTAATACTTTTAATACACTGTCCACCCATTGTGCTTGTTTCGCTGTGGAGTGAGTATTCAGTGCTACACTTGCCTCAATTCTGAAAGTGGGTCTTTGGATCCAATTGAAAAGTTGTTAAAAAAAAAATTAAATATTCCTAACCATTATCTTATTCAATGCATAAAATGTTTTTGTAAGTAGCAAAAGGAGAATATTTTCCCACTAATAAATAAAATTATCTAATTTTGCTGCAGTTTTGGTTAGTTTCAGACAAGGACCTTTGAGAATACAAAGTATATTCTCATTGATTTTGCTGCTGAGGTGTGGGTGATGATTTTTCTCTTTTTTTCCTCATATTTCCTCATATTTACTGTTACCTCGTAATGTCTTTTAAAGAATAATAGTTAACATTAAGAAAATATATATCTATGTTTCACACTATACAGAATTTTCATCTATTTCTCATAATATGCATGCTTAGCAATAGTTACACATAACTTCAGGTTGCAGCCTCAGAAGTCACTGCAACCTGTCTGCAAGGGTGCTCAGGTGGTGAGAAGCCAGCCAAGAGGGACTTGAGAGAAGCAGCCAGTGAAGAGGTGTTCTATGCTACTGGATCCCAGACAGAGGAGCACATGAAGACCAGGAAGGGAAGCTGACTCTCCCACGTGTCCCTCTACTGCCATTTATTGTCTAAGCTTAACATCATGCCATTTGAAAATAAATATTTATGATGATTGGCTCCATTATGATAAAGTAGCAACGTAGGTTGGATTTGAAACTCAGAGACAATAAATTATTAACAGGCCCATCTAGTATATAATTCAAATTTTCTTAATTACATGGGCAACTCCAGATGATCATTTCTTGTAGAAAACTACAGTTAATCTTTTCAAATAAACAAGACTTTTCAATGCATGTATGTTTGCTTTTTCCCTGTCACTCCCCTGGGTTTAGTAAACATCCCTCTCCCCTTCCAGACCTCAGGAAGCTCCAATTCCTTCTTCCTCCCCAAGCCCCTCTCTGGTTTCCAAAGCACTCCCCAAATTCAAAAGTAGTCTTAGTAAGATCCAATTCAAATGAGATATGTAAGCAAGATGGGCAAACAGGTAAAACCACTTGGTTGAGAATTGGAAAGATGAATTCCCACCTTCCCTCCACATGTGTTTAACAGGGCACATTTCACATCTAGGTCCATAAAACCCAAATCATGGTATCAAAAGGTACAAAAGGTATAGGAATAACTCTTTCACAGTAAGAAATAAATACATCGGTAGTCATTTTATTTTTCTCTCTGCAAGACACACCTGGTATGGGGCTTAAGTCTCTGAGATGTTCCAGGAATCAGGGATTAACATTGATTTTCTTTCTTTTTTTTTTTTTTTTTAAAGTACTCATCAAAATCTCTTGTAAATCAGAGGAATTGTCATGCTCAGGATAAACAGTTGGTGGGTGGAAACTGGCTTCAAATACAGGTGTGTTCTCCCTTTGAAGCCAGTGCCCAGGGCCAGGCTTGGTCAGGATGGGTCCTGCAGGTACCCACTGGCCCAGTCTTCACAGGTAGCTTCTTCAGCTTACCTCGTAGTTTATCAGACGAGTCTTCTCCCCAGGATCTAGCAACTAGACTGTAAGGACTGATGCAGCAGGGGGTCCAGATGCCTGTTTCTTCCACCAAGGGCCAGCATCCATCCAACGGACCCTCCAACGGAGGGTCTGTCTGCCATACTGATGATTAAATGTTTAATATCGCCTCTACTCTTCTATCCCTACAGCCATGTTTGTGAGAAGACAGTGCTGTTTTCAGTTCTACCCAAAGTGGTGTCACTAATAAAGTGCCAACACTATAAACATTTACTTAGAACCTACAATTTTCCAAAGACTATTCCCCATCTGTTGGTGATTTTTGTTAAGAATACTCTTAACCACTTTGGGAGGCCGAGGCGGGCGGATCACGAGGTCAGGAGATCGAGACCATCCTGGCTAACACAGTGAAACCCCATCTCTACTAAAAATACAAAAAATTAGCCAGGCGAGGTGGCGGGCGCCTGTAGTCCCAGCTACTCGGGAGGCTGAGGCAGGAGAATGGCATGAACCCCGGGGGGCAGAGCCTGCAGTGAGCCGCGATTGCGCCACTGCACTCCAGCCTGGGCGACAGCGAGACTGTCTCAAAAAAAAAAAAAAAAATACTCTTAACAGCAAACCAAAAATATTTTTTTCTAACAAGTCAATATCTTGTCTTTAATATCTAGCTATTTGATTAGTGACAGATACAGTATTTTTACCAAAGTATTCCTACTCTATGACTAATAATTTTTATTATTGCTGTCTTTATTACAAATTGTCTTCAGCTTTTAGATCTCAGTTAGCATCTTTTCTGTTACACACTTTGTATTTTAAAGCATATTTTCTGAACCAATTGTCTCAGGCTTTAGAAACCTGTAATAAAGTTTGTGTCATGCTCTTTCCAAATGACAGGGACCACACTCTGTTAACCCTCTCGGCATTTGGCATAATGTCCTTATTTTAAGTGTGCAGTACATACTTTCAAAGTTTTTCTTTCTTTTTTTTTTTTGTCAATGATAGTATTGAAGAACTTGAAGAGGAGAATGGACTGTGTTAAGGATAAGATAAGCAATTTATTGTTTGTCTTCTAATATATTAACTGCATTTTTTTTTTGAGATGGAGTCTCACTTTGTCACCCAGGCTGGATAGCAGTGGCACGATCTTGGCTCACTGCAACCTGTCTCCCAGGTTCAAGCAATTATCTTGCCTCAGCCTCCTGAGTAGCTGCGATTCCAGGCACATGACACCACATCCAGCTAATTTCTGTATTTTTAGTAGAGACAGGATTTCACCATGTTGGCCAGGCTGGTCTCCAACTCCTGACCTCAGGTGATCCACCTGCTTCAGCCTCCCAAACTGCTGAGATTACAGGGGTGAGCCACTGTACCTGGCCTCAATTGCATTTTATGTTTTTCCTCCTGAAAGAGAAAATAAGATGATTTAAAAATTCACAATTAAATTTGTCAATATGATCTCACAAGCAGGAGGTCATATTCTATAAAGTGAGGCCCATGCTGTGTTTCTGGTCCAGCTGCAGAGACAAATGGAAAGCGGCTTCCTCTATTCTTAGATGTGCTGTCAAGCAAGGTGGCTCTGTGCTTGTATCATTTCTCCATCATTTGCCTCCTAATGATACACATGACAGCTGTGTGTAAAATGTACTCAGAATTGATGACCAGTTTTCCAGCTTCTGAGTGTCACTTAGTTTGCTTGTTACATGGATTTGTGACCGTCTTCTTTGCTAATTGATGCAAGAATCCACTATGAAGTTCTTCTATTTTTTTTAACCTGGTGAAAAGGCCAACAAATATTTTAGAGAAGTATTTCAGAGTAAGATAAACAGAGTCATAGTTTTTGTTGCATCTTTAATTCTGAAGTAACATTTTCCTTTGGGCTGTTGTCCAAATCCTCTTTGATATCTATCATCCTTTATTATGTGTCAGACCTTAAGAAAAGATTCCTGTATAGCAGGAAGTTTCACAGCCTAAACATGGTGATATTGTGTTGATGACAGCAGAGTGACACACTGGGATAGCAAAACACAAGAGCCCTTCTCCTAACTCTGCCATCCCAAGTCCATGAAGAAACAACATTCAGAAACTTCATGAGTCTGGAGAGAGATCTGTTTGTGAGACTTCAATTTCTGTAGTTGCATCACAGGAACCCATTTAGATTTAGTTTCTTTAAAATGTGGGAAGAAAACCTTTGTTCTTCTTACGGTTGAGATAATTTTCACTTCTAGTTATTGCTTAAGTGCATTTAGAATGGCCATCTATTTCAGACATTCTTCCTTTCTAAAGGAGTATAGTTGTATCCATTTACTTACCGAAAGTTTCAGGTTGATTAGCTGCTATTTAGAGAACATGCTAAAATAACAGGACCTGGAAGGCTGCACTGAAGCCTTAGTCTCTTTATCAGCTTCTTTCTGCTATGCCCTCCTTTCCCAGTCAGCCCTAAATCAGTGCTGCATTGGGTCTACTCTGGGCAAAGGTGCTCTGTATTAGAAATCAGAAACAACACTTTTTCTTTGCCTCCAAGGAGTGTCTATGTTACTAGGGGAACAAAGTACTTGAAGAGTTTACACTCAAATGGGGGTGTAGCCAGACTAGGGTAGGGTATCCAAAGAAGATCTCCTAGAGGCATACCAGAGCCAAATTTTGAAAATCAAGAGGTACGCGTTGGGAGAAGAAAAGTAAGATGAAGCTGCAGGTCTAACGACAAGGATGTGGAAGAAGAGGCTGCATCTAATGTCCACCGAAGTCAGGAGTCCAGTTAGGCCATGAGAGGCAGTAAGCACTGTAAGGAGGGTGGCAGTGTTGGGGGCGGATAACGAGATTTGGAGTTTTAATGAAGAATGGAGTAGGAACTGGTAATACGCTGAATCTGCTCACAGAGTAGGAGGAATCAAGATTGAATTGCAGGCTGGGCTCAGTGGCTCACGCCTGTAATCCCAGCACTTGGGGAGGCCGAGGCAAGTGGATCACTAGGTCAAGAGATTGAGACCATCCTGGCTAACACAGTGAAGCCCTGTCTCTACTAAAAAATACAAAAAATTATCTGGGCATGGTGGCGGGTGCCTATAGTCCCAGCTACTCAGGCTGAGGCAGGAGAATGGCGTGAACCCAGGAGGTGGAGCTTACAATGAGCCGAGATCGTGCCACTGCACTCCAGCCTGGGCAACAGAGCGGGACTCCATCTCAAGGAAAAAAAAAAAAAAAGCATGAAGTGCAGATTCTTGTTTGGGAACCTGAGCGAAAGCTGAGGCATTCACTCAAATGGGGACCCGGAATTTGGTTTGGGGGTGGTTAAGCCCGCGTACACTCGATGAGCTTGTGATGCCTGTGCATAACCAGGCAGGCATGATCTGTAGGCTGTGGGACCTGCAAGTGTCGTGGGCTAGAGATACACATGTGAGTTCTTTACATTACATTCCTCAGCACTGTGCCGTCGATTCACAGCAGTTCAATTGTTCAAGCAATATAAGCCAGTCATGTGGCCCAAATTATGCTCTTGGCTGTGCTCTCTGCAGGAATCTGAGACAAGAAGGCCTGAAGGATGCATGGCTTTCAATTCAGCCAGACCTCGCATCACCATTCTTGCTGCTGCACCACACACACTGACTAACTGTCCAGCGTCCTCTGGGAATCTCCTGACTTCACCAAGTTCTGTGCCCAGGAGACCCCCAATCCCAGCAGACTGGGGTGGGGCAGTTGGTTCCCAGTGGGAGTCTAAATTCATGGGGACAGTTGATTGCCAGTGGGAGTGTAAATTCATGTTTTGGTTACATTAGGTACAGCTAGGAGGTGCTGTGTGTGTGTCTGTGTCTGTCTGTGTGTGTGTGTCTGTGTTTTGGGGTGGAGGGGGGAATGGGCTTGCTCCATATTTGCCTCAAATTGGTGACAAATGTGTCCAAGGAATTTGGAATCATTGGCTCCCTCTCTATCACCCCAGGAGAGCTTACCACCATTCATGGTCCTAGCACAACATGTTTGAAAATCTAAGTTCTCCTTTAAATTGTACTTCAGAGGATTGTGAGAAACAGTCTCTGCAACTCCAGAAACAAAAGGAGCTTAAATTGAAAAATCAACGCTATTTAACTAAAATAAAAAGGGCTGTTACCACTATGTCAGTCGTTGCCCCTCTACTGAATTTGTTTCACAGTCTGCCTTCCTATATCACCTTCTCATTTTGCCTTCAGTTTTTTTCACCTGATACTGAGGACTGGGGGATTTTTGTTATTAATCCAATAAACTTTATTGGATTTGTGTTGTTGGATGATATGTTGAAAGATGAATAACCTGTGTGTGTGTGTGTGTGTGTGTGCGCGTGCGCACGTGCATTTATTTAAATGTAATTGAGAGTATCAGGATTTAGACTTCTGGAGAAAATATGCAGTTATAATGTTTAACTCAAGAATTTTCATTGTGCACTTCACATAAAAAACTATTATCTATTTCATTACCAGTTTTCTGATGTTTAATATTCTTGTTAAAATGATTGGAAAAACTGAATTATTTTCAGAATTGTTGAGTTAATGAACGAAAATTAAAGCTGTAGTTAGCAGGTAATGGTTTGCTCTAATATGAATGGGTAATGCCTGATAGGATTAATGCCTTATTTGCCAAGAATCACCATGTAAGAACATGAACTTCTGAACCCCAAGCCCTCGAGGCTACGCCTATGTATTGTACTGTCACCTCTAGTGGAATTTGTTTAGAGCCATTGCTGTCAAAACCTGTTGAAATAATTCACCTAAATACAGTTGTTAAGACAACTCATCCATAAGAAGCAATTTGTTCCCAACTGCAAATGAGATTACTTTAGATGGTCTCTGTGATGTGCAGAAACCCTGAAATGAAATATTACACAGATGAAGAGACGGGACCAAGGAGCTACTTCGACAAGGAGGAGCTCAGGCATTCAGTTTGGGTTGTCGGAATCAGTCTCAGGCAGTCAAACTGATATAAAGCAGAAACCTGCACTAAGCAAAGAGAAGGAAGAGACGTGGAAACTCCCAAGCACAATGAAAGCTAGCCTTTGTACAGAGCTTTGGAAGCATCACACTGCCCTAAATTACTAAACAAAGAGGAGATCATTCTGGCCCCTAATCTTCCTCTTCCACCCCTCTGGTGGGAAGGCAGGCTGCCTAAAGATATTTCATTATATATATCAAATTTTATATTATATATTTACATATTATATATAATATATATACATCAAATGATACATCTCTGGGCAGGTATCTTTTTAGTGTGGAAGAAAAAAGAACACATGAGGTATGAAAGGGAAAGCATAAATGAGTGAATTACATAAACAAAACTCACTGTGGTAAGATCCCATCCTTTAAGATGGCATTGTGGATCCTGCTCAAATGCTACTGATGGCTGTATCTGTATCATTCGATGCCTTGTTCTTATAATTTGTTTTAATTTTAAAAAGCTTTACCTGGAAGAATTGATATTTCATGTTCATCAGTGAACTCAATTCACTAAGGAATGCATCCTAACATTACCTTCTAATAGATTCCTTCTTTGATATAACCTCTAAAATGGTCTTCTTTTTAAGGCTTTCTTTGTCTTCACTCTATCACTCACCCTTTTACTTTCCAGAGTCACTGTATCTGGAATTTTTGTCATAAGTAAATTTGTTTAATATTTCTCTGCGGTAAGCTTTAGGAGAATGGGACTTGATGAGAGTGAGAAGCTTTTCTGACCACTTTTTCAGTGTGGAAACCCTGATCATAGCACATGCTCAATAATTATGTTCAATAAACACTTGTGATTGCCTTATTATTTTGAGACAGGGTCTTGATTTGTCACCCAGGCTGGAGTGGTGCAGTGGTTGGATCATGGTGCCATGATTGGTTGGATCACTGCTGCCTCAACCTCCTGGGCTCAAGCCATCTTCCCTCCTTAGCCTCCGGAGTAGCTGAGACTACAGGCACATGCCTCATCATACCTGGGCATTTTTATTTTATTTTTGATAGAGACAGGGTCTTGCTGTGTTGCCCAGGCTGGTCTGGAGCTCTTGAACTCAGGGGTAATCCTCCTGCCTTGGCCTCCCAAAGTGCGTGACTGACTGAATGAGCAGTGCAGAATTCACTTAATTCCATTTCTTCCCCGCCCTCCCCCGCACCCCCTCCCCCTGCCGCTGCATTGGTTAACAGAAAGCTTAGCTCTCAATTCAGTATCCAAATATAATACATTACTGTAGATCTTAGTTGTATGGGTTCTTATATTGGCCCTTTCCTCTCTGTGACTTAATTTTAAGTTTTATATTAGCACAATCTGGTTGGAAGAATATTAAGAATTCTTCCTCTCACATCCACCACCCTTACTCACAGGTAGAGTATGTTTATCCCTCTTGTAAATGAAAGCAAAATGAAAATACAATACTTGCTTTCAACTTGTGAAGAGGCCACTGTTTTTTTTTTCTTTCTGTTAAATGTTTGACATTTATTAAAACTCTCTGATGTGTTATACACTGGATACAGTGCAAGACAGTGGATACTGCATCAAAGAACTAATTTTTTTTTTTCTTAGGAGACTGAGTCTCACTCTGTCACCAGGCTGGAGTGCAGTGGTGCGATCTGGGCTGCAACCTCTGCCTCCCAGGTTCAAGTGATTCCCCTGCCTCAGCCTCCCAAGTAGCTGGTACTACAGGCCTGCACCACCACAACCAGATAATTTTTGTAAATTTTGTATTTTTAGTAGAGACGGGGTTTCACCATGTTGGCCAAGATGGTCTCCATTTCTTGACTTGGTGATCTGCCCTCCTCAGCCTTCCAAAGTTCTGGGATTACAGGTGTGAGCCACCACGCCTGGCTGCTAAATATCTTTAAAAAACCAAACGACATATATTCTGAGTTGCAGCAAATAGTGCACTGCTTTCTCCCATGATGTGTGCTCCTGGAGATCAGACACCGTCTCTTTGCTTTCATCTTAGTCTCCCTCACATATAGGTACTCAGCAACTTTTTAATTGTTGCCCAGTTCTGTTTTAACTCTACGTTTATCAACCATTTTGGGGTTGTAATTTGGAAAACAACAGACAAAGAAGTGCTGGTGTACAGGATAAATTGAACAGAAACGAGACAGGACGAGGGAGTCCTTGGTCTGGGGGAAAATTGGAACCCAGTCATCAAGGATAGGGCTCCCAGGCCACAGCAGGAGAGATGGCTGGGACAGGGCCAGTGAAAGGCAGAATCTGGAAAAACAGGCAAGAAAAAGAGCAAAATTGAGCATCTTCTATGTGTTGGGCATGGTGCCCAGGTTTTATACATATGTTATGGAGGTTGAGATTTCTAAGTAAAGAAACCGGGTGATGATGAAGTCATTTACCGTGATAGGGAATGTAGGAGGGGAAGCTTGCAGGGCTCAATTATGTAAAAATGCCCAAACGTAGCTGTTCCCAACTGCTTGCCACCATTGTTTCTCTTTCTCTTTCTCCACCCCACCCTATTCTTCCATTTCTTCCCCATACTCCCTCTCTCTCCCTCTCTTCCCATCCTGTTCCTCTCATGCTGATTATGTTCATGATTTATGTGGATTGCTCCAAGATGTATTCTGGCCACAGCAATGAATATTGATTGCCTCTATTATGGGAATGGCTAAATAATTAGATGAGTCCATTGGGATCCAACTTCCTGTGACTCATAGACACAGCCTAAAGACAAAAAATCACAAGTAACTCAGTTCATATTACACTGAAGGATGATGGTTTTAATAACTGAATTCTCAACGAAAATTGGGGAAAAATATGAACTTCTACACGGCTATTCTAAACATAGCCACAGCATCTCTTATGTTATAAAACAGAATCATTCTGGAAAAAATGAGAGGGGGAGGCTTAAAACCAATGAAGACAGATGCTCATTTGAGTCTTTTCATCTCCTCCTGGTAAAACATTTCTGAGTTTCCTTTCAATAGTTACAACCTGAGTGTGAATAAGCCTAGACATTTTAATTATTCTGAGAAAATAGAAGTAAAACTGTATTGTAGAAGAATGTATTTGCTTTTGAGTGATCCGTCTAGCAAAATACTTGCAAAGTCTGAATAGACTTCATTAGCTTGTTTTATTTTTTGCAAATCTCTTAAGCTATTCAATCTCCTTAGAAACAGGTTTATAGCATCCTTCTGTGGGCCTTTTACTCAAGAACCATAAATTAGGCTAAACGTACACAAGTAATAAATAATATTGACTACTATCCACTTGTACCTTAGGATCCAGAAGAGAAACAGGTATACTGGTAATTTATCTGGAAATTTTGAACTTAATAGATGAAATATGTGTGCATGTGTATGTTTACTCTGAATAAGAGAATTGGATACACATCAGAAAGATGGAGAAATTACCTTTTACACTGTCCCAGAATTTGGTTTCTGTCTCCTTCTGCAGATGACATCATTTAAAGCCTTAAACATGGTTGTCATTATGTCACTCAAAAATTCAAAAGTGAAATTAAGATGAAATGAGCAAAAAAGATGTATGACCTTTCCTATTGAGAAGAAAGTTGG
>NW_022097972.1:0-1063 GCF_006542625.1 Nomascus leucogenys
GGAATATCTTCAAATAAAAACTACACAGAAGCATTCTGTGAAACTTCTTTCTGTTCTGTGCATTCAACTAACAGAGTTGAAGCTTACTTTTGATTGAGCAGTTCTGAAACACTCTTTCTGTAGAAACTGCAAGTGCATTCTAGCTAAGGGCCTATAGTGGAAAAAGGAATATCTTCAAATAAAAACTACACAGAAGCATTCTGTGAAACTTCTTTCTGTTCTGTGCATTCAACTAACAGAGTTGAAGCTTACTTTTGATTGAGCAGTTCTGAAACACTCTTTCTGTAGAAACTGCAAGTGACATTCTGCGCTAAGGGCCTATAGTGGAAAAAGGATATCTTCAAATAAAAACTACACAGAAGCATTCTGTGAAACTTCTTTGTTCTGTGCATTCAACTAACAGAGTTGAACTTACTTTTGATTGAGCAGTTCTGAAACACTCTTTCTGTAGAAACTGCAAGTTGACATTCTGAAGCTAAGGGCCTACAGTGGAAAAAGGGATATCTTCAAATAAAAACTACACAGAAGCATTCTGTGAAACTTCTTCTGTTCTGTGCATTCAACTAACAGAGTTGAAGCTTACTTTTGATTGAGCAGTTCTGAAACACTCTTTCTGTAGAAACTGCAAGTTGACATTCCTAGCGCTAAGGGCCTACAGTGGAAAAAGGAATCTTCAAATAAAAACTACACAGAAGCATTCTGTGAAACTTCTTCTGTTCTGTGCATTCAACTAACAGAGTTGAAGCTTACTTTTGATTGAGCAGTTCTGAAACACTCTTTCTGTAGAAACTGCAAGTTGACATTCCGACGCTAAAGGGCCTAGTGGAAAAGGATATCTTCAAATAAAAACTACACAGAAGCATTCTGTGAAACTTCTTCTGTTCTGTGCATTCAACTAACAGAGTTGAAGCTTACTTTTGATTGAGCAGTTCTGAAACACTCTTTTGTAGAAACTGCAAGTTGACATTCTAGCGCTAAAGGGCCTAAGTGGAAAAAGGAATAACTCAATAAAAACTACACAGAAGCATTCTGTGAAACTTCTTTCTGTTCTGTGCATTCAACT
>NW_022097973.1:0-121414 GCF_006542625.1 Nomascus leucogenys
CTGTTCTGTGCATTCAACTAACGGAGTTGAACCTTACTTTTGATTGAGAAGTTCTGAAACACTCTTTCTGTAGTAAATGCAAGTGGACTTTCGGAGCGCTAAGAGGCCTATAGCGGAAAAAGTAATACCTTCAAATACAAACTACACAGAAGCATTCTGTGAAACTTATTTCTGTTCTTTGCATTCATCTAACAGAGTTGAACCTTACTTTTGATTGAGCACTTCTGAAACACCCTTTCTATACAAAATGCAATTGGACATTCAGGGAGCTAAGAGCCCTATAGTGGAAAAAGGAATATTTTGAAATAAAAACTGCACAGAAGCAATCTGCGAAACTTCTTACTGTTCTGTGCATTCAACTAACATAGTTGAGCGGTAGTTTTTATTGAGCAGTTCTGAAACACTCTTTCTGTAGAAAATGCAAGTGGACATTCAGGGCGCTGAGAGGCCTATAGTGGGAAAAGGAATATCTTCAAATAAAAACCACACAGAAGCAATCTGTGAAACTTCCTACTGTTCTGTGCATTCAACTAACAGAGTTGAACCTTACTTTTGATTGAGCAGTTCTGAAACACTCTTTCTGTAGAAAATGCAAGAGGACCTTCGGAGCGCTAAGAGGCCTACCGTGGAAAAAGTAATATCTTCAAATAAAAACTACACTGAAGCATTCTGTGAAACTTCTTTCTGTTCTGTGCATTCAACGAAAAGAGTTTAACCTTACTTTTGATTGAGCAGTTCTGAAACACTCTTTCTGTAGAAAATGCAATTGGACATTCGGAGCGCTAAGAGGCCTATAGTGGAAAAGGAATATTTTCAAATAAAAACTGCACAGAAGAAATCTGTGAAACTTCTTACTGTTCTGTGCATTCAACTAACAGAGTTGAACCTCAGTTTTGATTGAGCAGTTCTGAAACACTCTTTCTGCAGAAAATACATGTTGACATTCTGGGGGCTAAGAGGACTATAGTGGAAAAAGGAAAAAGTTCACATAAAAACTACACAGAAGCTATCTGTGAAACTTCTCTCTGTTCTTTGCATTCAACTAACGGAGTTGAACCTTACTTTTGATTGAGAAGTTCTGAAACACTCTTTCTGTAGAAAATGAAAGTGGAATTTCGGAGCGCTAAGAGGCCTGTAGCGGAAAAAGTAATACCTTCAAATACAAACTACACAGAAATATTCTGTGAAACTTCTTTCTGTTCCTTGCATTCATCTAAGTGACATGAACCTTACATTTGATTGAGAAATTCGGAAACACCCTTTCTATAGAAAATGCAATTGGACATTCAGGGAGCTAAGAGGCCTATAGTGGAAAAAGGAATATTTTCAAATAAAAACTGAACAGAAGCAATCTGCGAAACTTCTTACTGTTCTGTGCATTCAACTAACATAGTTGAACGGTAGTTTTTATTGAGCAGTTCTGAAACACTCTTTCTGTAGAAAATGCAAGTGGACATTCAGGGCGCTGAGAGGCCTATAGTGGGAAAAGGAATATCTTCAAATAAAAACCACACAGAAGCAATCTGTGAAACTTCTTACTGTTCTGTGTATTCAACTAACAGAGTTGAACCTTAGTTATTATTGAGCAGTTCTGAAACACTCTTTCTGTAGAAAATGCAAGTGAACATTCAGGGCGCTAAGAGGCCTATAGCGGAAAAATGAATGTGTTCAAATAAAAACTACACAGAAACAATCTGTGAAACTTCTTAATGTTTTGTGCATTCAACTAACAGTGTTGAACCTTAGTTTATATTGAGCAGTTATGAAAAACTCTTTCTGCAGAAAATGCAAGTGAACATTCAGGGCGCTAAGAGGCCTATAGTTGAAAAAGTTATATGTGCAAATAAAAACTACAAAGAAGCTATCTGTGAAACTTCTTACATTTCTGTGCATTCAACTAACAGAGTTCAACCTTACATTTGATTGAGCATATCTGAAACACCCTTTCTGAAGAAAATGCAAGTGGACATTCAGGGCGCTAAGAGGCCTATGGTGGAAAAAGGAATACCTTCAAATAAAAACTACACAGAAGCAATCTGTGAAACTTCTTACGGTTCTGTTCTTTAAACTAACACAGTTGAACTTTAATTTTGATTGAACAGTTCTGAAACACTCTTTCTGTAGAAAATGCAAGTGGACATTCATGGCGCTAAGAAGCCTATAGTGGAAAAGGGAATATCTTCAAAGAAAACTACAAAGAAGCAATCTGTGGAACTTATTTCTGTTCTGTGCATTCAACTAACAGAGTTGAACCTTACTTTTGATTGAGCAGTTCTGAAACACTCTTTCTGTAGAAAATACAATTGGACATTCAGGGCGCTAAGTGGCCTATAGTGGAAAAAGGAATAAGTTCAAACAAAAACTACACAGAAGAAATCTGTGAAACTTCTCTCCGTTCTGTGCATTCAACTAACAGAGTTGAACCTTAGTTTTGATGGAGCAGTTCTGAAACACTCATTCTGTAGAAAATGCAAGTGGACATTCATGGCGATAAGAGGCCCATAGTAGAAAAAGGAATATCTTCAAACAAAAACTACACAGAAGCAATCTGTGAAACTTCTTTCTGTTCCGTGCATTCAACTAACAGAGTTGAACCTTACTTTTGATTGAGCAGTTCTGAAACACTCTTTCTGTAGAAAATGCAAGTGGACCTTCGGAGCGCTAAGAGGCCTATAGCGGAAAAAGTAATACCTTCAAATACAAACTACACAGAAGCATTCTGTGAAACTTCTTTCTGTTCTTTGCATTCGTCTAACAGAGTTAAACCTTACTTTTGATTGATCAGTTCTGAAACACTTTTTCTGTTGAAAATGCAATTGGACATTCAGGGCGCTAAGAGGCCTATAGTGGAAAAGGGATATTTTCAAATAAAAACTGCACAGAAGAAATCTGTGAAATTTCTTACTGTTCTGTGCATTCAACTAACAGAGTTGAACCTCAGTTTTGATTGAGCAGTTCTGAAACACTCTTTCTGTAGAAAATACAAGTGGACATTCAGGGCGCTAAGACTACTATAGTGGAAAAAGTAAAAAGTTCACATAAAAACTACACAGAAGCTATCTGTGAAACTTCTCTCTGTCCTGGGCATTCAACTAACGGTGTTGAACCTTACATTTGATTGAGAAGTTCTGAAACACTCTTTCTGTAGAAAATGCAAGTGGACCTTCTGCGCGCTAAGAGGCCTATAGCGGAAAAAGAGATACCTTCAAATACAAACTACACAGAAGCATTCTGTGAAACTTCTTTCTGTTCTTTGCATTCATCTAACAGAGTTGAACCTTGCTTTTGATTGAGCACTTCTGAAACACCCTTTCTATAGAAAATGCAATTGGTCATTCAGGGATCTAAGAGGCCTATAGTGGAAAAAGGAATATTTTCAAATAAAAACTGCACAGAAGCAATCTACGAAAATTCTTACTGTTCTGTGCTTTCAACTAACAGTGTTGAACCTTAGTTTTGATTGAGCAGTTCTGAAACACTCTTTCTGTAGAAAATGCAAGTGGAGATTCATGGCGCTAAGAGGCCCATAGTAGAAAAAGGAATGTCTTCAAACAAAAACTACACAGAAGCAATCTGTGAAACTTCTTTCTCTTCTGTGCATTCAACTAACAGAGTTGAACCTTACTTTTGATTGAGCAGTTCTGAAACACTCTTTCTGTAGAAAATGCAATTGGACATTCAGGGCGCTAAGAGGCCTATAGTGGAAAAGGAATATTTTCAAATAAAATCTGCACAGAAGTAATCTGTGGGACTTCTTACTGTTCTGTGCATTCAACTAACAGAGTTGAATCTCAGTTTTGATTGAGCAGTTCTGAAACACTCTTTCTGTAGGAAATACAAGTGGACATTCAGGGCGCCAAGAGGACTATAGTGGAAAAAGGAAAAAGTTCACATAAAAAGTACACAGAAGCTATCTGTGAAACTTCTCTCTGTTCTGTGCATTCAACTAACGGAGTTGAACCTTACTTTTGATTGAGCAGTTCTGAAACACTCTTTCTGTAGAAAATGCAAGTGGACATTCATGGCGATAAGAGGCCTATAGTGGAAAAGGTAATATCTTCAAACAAAAACTACAAAGAAGCAATCTGTGAAACTTCTTTCTGTTCTGTGCATTCAACTAACAGAGTTGAACTTTAGTTTTGATTGAGCATTTCTGAAACACTCATTCTGTAGAAAATGCAAGTGGACCTTCGGAGCGCTAAGAGGCCTATAGCGGAAAAAGTAATATCTTCAAATAAAAACTACACAGAAGCATTCTGTGAAACTTCTTTCTGTTCTGTGCATTCAACTAACAGAGTTTAACCTTACTATTGATTGAGCAGTTCTGAAACACTCTTTCTGTAGAAAATGCAATCGGACATTCAGGGCGCTAAGAGGCCTATAGTGGAAAAGGAATATTTTCAAATAAAAACTGCACAGAAGAAATCTGTGAAACTTCTTACTGTTCCGTGCATTCAACCGACAAAGTTGAACCTCAGTTTTGATTGAGCAGTTCTGAAACACTCTTTCTGTAGAAAATACATATGGACATTCAGGGCGCTAAGAGGCCTATAGTTTAAAAAGGAATAAGTTCAAATAAAAACTACACAGAAGATATCTCTGAAACTTCTCTCTGTTCTGTGCATTCAACTAACCGAGTTGAACTTTACTTTTGATTGAGCAGTTCTGAAACACTCTTTCTGTAGAAAATGCAAGTGGACCTTCGGAGCGCTAAGAGGCCTACAGTGGAAAAAGTAATATCTTCAAACAAAAACTACACAGAAGCATTCTGTGAAACTACTTTCTGTTCTGTGCATTCAACTACCAGAGTTTAACCTTACTTTTGATTGAGCAGTTCTGAAACACTCTTTCTGTAGAAAATGCAATTGGACATTCACGGCGCTAAGAGGCCTATAGTGGAAACGGAATATTTTCAAATAAAAACTGCACAGAAGAAATCTGTGAAATTTCTTACTGTTCTGTGCATTCAACTAACAGAGTTGAACGTCAGTTTTGATTGAGCAGTTCCGAAACACTCTTTCTGTAGAAAATACAAGTGGACATTTAGGGCGCTAAGAGGACTATAGTGGAAAAAAGAAAAGTTCACATAAAAACTACACAGAAACTATCTGTGAAACTTTTCTCTGTTCCGTGCATTCAACTAACGGAGTTGAAACTTACTTTTGATTGAGAAGTTCTGAAACACTCTTTCTGTAGAAAATGCAAGTGGACCTTCGGAGCGCTAAGAGGACTATTGCGGAAAAAGTAATACCTTCAAATAAAAACTACACAGAAGCATTCTGTGAAACTTCTTTCTGTTCTTTGCATTCATCTAACAGAGTTGAAACTTACTTTTGATTGAGCACTTCTGAAACACCCTTTCTATAGAAAATGAAATTGGACAATCAGGGAGCTAAGAGGCCTATAGAGGAAAAAGGAATATTTTTAAATAAAAACTGCACAGAAGCAATCTGCGAAACTACTTACTGTTCTGCGCATTCAACTAACACAGTTGAACGGTAGTTTTTATTGGGCAGGTCTGAAACACTCTTTCTGTAGTAAATGCAAGTGGACATTCAGGGCGCTGAGTGTCCTATAGTGGGAAAAGGAATATCTTCAAATAAAAACAACACAGAAGCAATCTGTGAAACTTCTTACTGTTCTGTGCATTCAACTAACAGAGTTGAACCTTAGTTATTATTGAGCAGTTCTGAAACACTCTTTCTGTAGAAAATGCAAGTGAACTTTCAGGGCGCTAAGAGGCCTATTGCGGAAAAATGAATATGTTCAAATAAAAACTACACCGAAGCAATCTGTGAAACTTCTTACTGTTCTGTGCATTCCACTATCAGAGTTGAACCTTAGTTTATATTGAGCAGTTATGAAACACTCTTTCTGCAGAAAATGCAAGTGAACATTCAGAGCGCTAAGAGGCCTATAGCTGAAAAATGTATATGTTCAAATAAAAACTACAAAGAAGCTATCTGTGAAACTTCTTACAGTTCTGTGCATTCAACTAACAGAGTTGATCCTTAGTTTTGATTGAGCAGTTCTGAAACACTCTTTCTGTAGAAAATACAAGTGGACATTCAGGGCGCTAATAGGCCTATAGTGGTAAAAGGAATAAGTTCAAATAAAAACTACACAGAACATATCTGTGAAACATCTCTCTGTTCCGTGCATTCAACTAACAGTGGTGAACCTTAGTTTTGATTGAGCAGTTCTGAAACACTCTTTCTGTAGAAAATGCAAGTGGACATTCATGGCGCTAAGAGGCCCTTAGTAGAAAAAGGAATATCTTCAAACAAAAACTACACAGAAGCAATCTGTGAAACTTCTTTCTGTTCTGTGCATTCAACTAACAGAGTGGAAACTCAGTTTTGATTGAGTAGTTCTGAAACACTCTTTCTGCAGAAAATACAAGTGGACATTCAGGGCGCTAAGAGGAACATAGTGGAAAAAGGAAAAAGTTCACATAAAAACTACACAGAAGCTATCTGTGAAACTTCTCTCTGTTCTGTGCATTCAACTAACGGAGTTGAACCTTACTTTTGAATGAGAAGTTCTGAAACACTGTTTCTGTAGAAAATGCAAGTGGACCTTCGGAGCGCTATGAGGACTACAGCGGAAAAAGTAATACCTTCAAATACAAACTACACAGAAACATTCTGTGAAACTTCTTTCTGTTCTTTGCATTCATCTAACAGAGTTGAACCTTACTTTTGATTGAGCACTTCTGAAACACCATTTCTATAGAAAATGCAATTGGACATTCAGGGAGATAAGAGGCCTATAGTGGAAAAAGGAATATTTTCAAATAAAAACTGCACAGAAGCAATCTGCAAAATTTTTACTGTTCTGTGCATTCAACTAACAGAGTTGAACCTTAGTTTATATTGAGCAGTTATGAAACACCCTTTCTGTAGAAAATGCAAGTGGACATTCAGGGCGCTAAGAGGCCTATGGTGGAAAAAGGAATACCTTCAAATAAAAACCACACAGAAGCAATCTGTGAAACTTCTTACTGTTCTGTGCATACAACTAAGAGAGTTGAACCTTAGTTATTATTGAGCAGTTCTGAAACACTCTTTCTGTAGAAAATACAAGTGAACATTCAGGGTGCTAAGAGGCCTATAGTGGAAAAGGTAATATGTTCAAATAAAAACTACACAGAAGCAATCTGTGAAACTTCTTACTGTTCTGTGCATTTAACTAACAGAGTTGAACCTTAGTTTATATTGAGCAGTTATGAAACAAACTTTCTGTAGAAAATGCAAGTGGACATTCAGGGCGCTGCGAGGACTATAGTTTAAAAAGGTGTATGTTCAAATAAAAACTACAAAGAAGCTATCTGTGAAACTTCTCAGAGTTATTTGCCTTCAACTAACAGAGTTCAACCTTACTTTTGATTGAGCAGTTCTGAAACACACTTTCTGTATAAAATGCAAGTGGACATTCAGGGCGCTAAGAGGCCTATGGTGGAAAAAGAAATACCTTCAAATAAAAATTACACAGAAGCAATCTTTGAAACATCTTACGGTTCTGTTCCTTAAACTAACACAGTTGAACCTTAATTTTGATCGAGCAGTTCCGAAACACACTTTCTGTAGAAAATGCAAGTGGACAGTCATGGCGCTCAGAGGCCTATACTGGAAAAAGGAATATCTTCAAACAAAAACTACAAGGAAGCAATCTATGAAACTTCTTTCTGTTCTGTGCATTCAACTAACAGAGTTGAACTTTAGTTTTGATTGAGCAGTTCTGAAACACTCTTTCTGTAGAAAATACAAGTGGACATTCAGGGCGCTAATAGGCCTATACTGGAAAAAGGAATAAGTTCAAATAAAAACTACACAGAAGATATCTGTGAAACTTCTCTCTGTTCTGTGCATTCAACTAACAGAGTTGAACCTTAGTTTTGATTGAGCAGTTCTGAAACTCTCTTTCTGTAGAAAATGCAAGTGGACATTCATGGCGCTAAGAGGCCCAAAGTAGAAAAAGGAATATCTTCAAACAAAAACTACACAGAAGCAATCTGTGAAACTTCTTTCTGTTCTGTACATTCAACTAACCGAGTTCAACCTTACTTTTGATTGAGCAGTTCTGAAACACTCTTTCCGTAGAAAATGCAAGTGGACCTTCGGAGCGCTAAGAGGCCTATAGCGGAAAAAGTAATAACAACGAATAAAAACTACACAGAAGCATTATGTGAAACTTCTTTCTGTTCTGTGCATTCAACTAACAGAGTTTAACCTTACTTTTGATTGAGCAGTTCTGAAACACTCTTTCTGTAGAAAATGCAATTGGATATTCGGGGTGCTAAGAGGCTTACAGTGGAAAATGAGTATTTTCAAATAAAAACTGCACAGAAGAAATCTGTGAAACTTCTTACTGTTCTGTGCATTCAACTAACAGAGTTGAACCTTAGTTTTGATTGAGCAGTTCTGAAGCACTCTTTCTGTAGAAAATACAAGTGGACTTCCAGGGCGCTGAGAGGACTGTAGTGGAAAAAGGGAAAAGTTCACATAAAAACTACACAGAAGCTACCTGTGAAACTTCTCTCTGTTCTGTGCATTCAACTAACGGAGTTTAACCTTACATTTGATTGAGAAATTCTGAAACACTCTTTCTGCAGAAAATGCAAGTGAACATTCAGGGCGCTAGAGGCCTATAGTTGAAAAAGGTATATGTTCAAATAAAAACTACAAAGAAGCTATCTGTGAAACTTCTTACAGTTCTGTTCTTTAAACTAACACAGTTGAACCTTAGTTATTATTGAGCAGTTCTGAAACACTCTTTCTGTAGAAAGTGCAAGTCGACATTCAGGGCGCTAAGAGGCCTATGGTGGAAAAAAGAATACCTTCAAATAAAAACTACACAGAAGCAATCTGTGAAACTTCTTAGGGTTCTGTTCTTTAAACTAACACAGTTGAACCTTAATTTTGATTTAACAGTTCTGAAACACTCTTTCTGTAGAAAATGCAAGTGGACATTCATGGTGCTAGGAGGCCTATAGTGGAAAAGGGAATATCTTCAACAAAAACTACAAAGAAGCAATCTGTGAAACTTCTTGCTGTTCTGTGCATTCAACTAACAGAGTTGATCCTTAGTTTTGATTGAGCAGTTCTGAAACACTCTTTCTGTAGAAAATACAAGTGGACATTCAGGGTGCTAAGAGGCCTATAGTGGAAAAAGGAATAAGTTCAAATAAAAACTACACAGAAGATATCTGTGAAACATCTCTCTGTTCTGTGCATTCAACTAACAGTGGTGAACCTTAGTTTTGATTGAGCAGTTCTGAAACACTCTTTCTGTAGAAAATGCAAGTGGACATTCATGGCGCTAAGAGGCCCTTAGTATAAAAAGGAATATCTTCAAACAAAAACTACACAGAAGCAATCTGTGAAACTTCTTTCTGTTCTGTGCATTCAACTAACAGAGTGGAAACTCAGTTTTGATTGAGCAGTTCTGAAACACTCTTTCTGTAGAAAATAAAAGTGGACATTCAGGGCGCTAAGAGGAATATAGTGGAAAAAGGAAAAGGTTCACATAAAAACTACACAGAAGCTATCTGTGAAACTTCTCTCTGTTCTGTGCATTCAACTAATGGAGTTGAACCTTACTTTTGAATGAGAAGTTCTGAAACACTGTTTCTGTAGAAAATGCAAGTGGACCTTCGGAGCGCTATGAGGACTATAGCGGAAAAAGTAATACCTTCCAATACAAACTACACAGAAACATTCTGTGAAACTTCTTTCTGTTCTTTGCATTCATCTAACAGAGTTGAACCTTACTTTTGATTGAGCACTTCTGAAACACCATTTCTATAGAAAATGCAATTGGACATTCAGGGAGATAAGAGGCCTATAGTGGAAAAAGGAATATTTTCAAATAAAAACTGCACAGAAGCAATCTGCAAAACTTTTTACTGTTCTGTGCATTCAACTAACAGAGTTGAACCTTAGTTTATACTGAGCAGTTATGAAACACCCTTTCTGTAGAAAATGCAAGTGGACATTCAGGGTGCTGCGAGGCCTATGGTGGAAAAAGGAATACCTTCAAATAAAAACCACACAGAAGCAATCTGTGAAACTTCTTACTGTTCTGTGCATACAACTAACAGAGTTGAACCTTAGTTATTATTGAGCAGTTCTGAAACACTCTTTCTGTAGAAAATACAAGTGAACATTCAGGGTGCTAAGAGGCCTATAGTGGAAAAGGTAATATGTTCAAATAAAAACTACACAGAAGCAATCTGTGAAACTTCTTACTGTTCTGTGCATTTAACTAACAGAGTTGAACCTTAGTTTATATTGAGCAGTTATGAAACACCCTTTCTGTAGAAAATGCAAGTGGACATTCAGGGCGCTGCGAGGCCTATAGTTTAAAAAGGTGTATGTTCAAATAAAAACTACAAAGAAGCTATCTGTGAAACTTCTTACAGTTATTTGCATTCAACTAACAGAGTTCAACCTTACTTTTGATTGAGCAGTTCTGAAACACAATTTCTGTATAAAATGCAAGTGGACATTCAGGGCGCTAAGAGGCCTATGGTGGAAAAAGAAATACCTTCAAATAAAAGCTACACAGAAGCAATCTTTGAAACATCTTACGGTTCTGTTCTTTAAACTAACACAGTTGAACATTAATTTTGATCGAGCAGTTCTGAAACACACTTTCTGTAGAAAATGCAAGTGGACAGTCATGGCGCTCAGAGGCCTATAGTGGAAAAGGGAATATCTTCAATCAAAAACTACAAAGAAGCAATCTATGAAACTTCTTTCTGTTCTGTGCATTCAACTAACCGAGTTGAACCTTAGTTTTGATTGAGCAGTTCTGAAACACTCTTTCTATAGAAAATACAAGTGGACATTCAGGGCGCTAATAGGCCTATAGTGGAAAAAGTAATAAGTTCAAATAAAAACTACACAGAAGATATCTGTGAAACTTCTCTCTGTTCTGTGCATTCAACTAACAGAGTTGAACCTTAGTTTTGATTGAGCAGTTCTGAAACTCTCTTTCTGTAGAAAATGCAAGTGGTCATTCATGGCGCTAAGAGGCCCATAGTAGAAAAAGGAATATCTACAAACAAAAACTACACAGAAGCAATCTGTGAAACTTCTTTCTGTTCTGTGCATTCAGCTAAAAGAGTTGAACCTTACTTTTGATTGAGCAGTTCTGAAACACTCTTTCTGTGGAAAATGCAAGTGGACCTTCGGAGCGCTAAGAGGCCTATAGCGGAAAAAGTAATATCTTCAAATAAAAACTACATAGAAGCATTCTGTGAAACTTCTTTCTGTTCTCTGCAATCAACTAACAGAGTTTAACCTTACTTTTGATTGAGTAGTTCTGAAACACTCTTTCTGTAGAAAATGCAATTGGACATTCAGGGCGCTAAGAGGCCTATAGTGGAAAATGAATATTTTCAAATAAAAACTGCACAGAAGAAATCTGTGGAACTACTTACTGTTCTGTGCATTCAACTGACAGGGTTGAACCTCAGTTTTGACTGAGCAGTTCTGAAACACTCCTTCTGTAGAAAATACAAGTGGACATTCAGGGCGCTAAGAGGACTATAGTGGAAAAAGGAAAAAGTTCACATAAAAATTACACAGAAGCTAACTGTGAAACTTCTCTCTGTTCTGTGCATTCAACTAACGGAGGTGAACCTTAGCTTATATTGAGCAGTTATGAAACACTATTTCTGCAGAAAATGCAAGTGAACATTCAGGGCGCTAAGAGGCCTATAGTTGAAAAAGGTATATGTTCAAATAAAAACTACAAAGAAGCTATCTGTGAAACTTCTTACAGTTCTGTGCATTCTACTAACAGAGTTCAACCTTACTTTTGATTGAAGAGTTCTGAAACACCCTTTCTGTACAAAATGCATGTGGACATTCAGGGCGCTAAGAGTCCTATGGTGGAAAAAGGAATACTTTCAAATAAAAACTACACAGAAGCAATCTGTGAAACTTCTTACGCTTCCGTTCTTTAAACTAACACAGTTGAACCTTAATTTTGATGGAACAGTTCTGAAACACTCTTTCTGTAGAAAATGCAAGTGGACATTCATGGCGCTTAGAGGTCTATAGTGGAAAAGGGAATATCTTCAAACAAAAACTACAAAGAAGCAATCTGTGAAAGTTCTTTCTGTTCTGTGCATTCAACTAACAGAGTTGAACCTTAGTTTTGATTGAGCAGTTCTGAAACACTCTTTCTGTAGAAAATACAAGTGGACATTCAGGGCGCTAAGAGGCCTATAGTGGAAAAAGTAATAAGATCAAATAAAAACTACACAGAAGATATCTGTGAAACTTCTCTCTGTTCTGTGCATTCAACTAACAGAGCTGAACCTTAGTTATTATTGAGCAGTTCTGAAACACTCTTTCTGTAGAAAATGCAAGTGAACATCCAGGGCGCTAAGAGGCCTATAGCGGAATAATGAATATGTTCAAATAAAAACTACACAGAAGGAATCTGTAAAACTTCTTACTGTTCTGTGCATTCAACTAACAGAGTTGAACCTTAGATTATATTGAGCAGTTATGAAACACTCTTTCTGCCGAAAATGCAAGTGAACATTCAGGGCGGTAAGAGGCCTATGGTGGAAAAAGGAATACCATCAAATAATAACTACACAGAAGCAATCTGTGAAATTTCTTACGGTTCTGTTCTTTAAACTAACACAGTTGAACCTTAATTTTGATTGAACAGTTCTGAAACACTCTTTCTGTAGAAAATGCAAATGGACATTCATGGCGCTAAGAGGCCTATAGTGGAAAAGGGAATATCTTCAAACAAAAACTACAAAGAAGCAATCAGTGAAACTTCTTTCTGTTCTGTGCATTCAACTAACAGAGTTGAACCTTACTTTTGACTGAGCAGTTCTGGAACACTCTTTCTGTAGAAAATGCAAGTGGACATTCATGGTGCTAAGAGTCCCATAGTAGAAAAAGTAATATCTTCAAACAAAAACTACACAGAAGCAATCTGTGAAACTTCTTTCCGTTCTGTGCATTCAACTAACAGAGTTGAACCTTACTTTTGATTGAGCAGTTCTGAAACTCTCTTTCTGTAGAAATTGCAAGCGGACGTTCGGAGCGCTAATAGGCCTATAGCGGAAAAAGTAATATCTTCAAATACAAACTACACAGAAATATTCTGTGAAAGTTCTTTCTGTTCCTTGCATTCATCTAAGTGAGATGAACCTTACATTTGATTGAGAAATTCTCAAACACCCTTTCTATAGAAAATGCAATTGGACATTCAGTGAGCTAAGAGGCCTATAGTGGAAAAAGGAATATTTTCAAATATAAACTGCACAGAAGCAATCTGCGAAACTTCTTACTGTTCTGTGCATTCAACTAACTTAGTTGAACGGTAGTTTTTATTGAGCACTTCTGAAACACACTTTCTGTAGAAAATGCAAGTGGACATTCAGGGCGCTAAGAGGCCTATGGTGGAAAAAGGAATTCCTTCAAATAAAAACTACACAGAAGCAATCTGTGAAACTTCTTACGGTTCTGTTCTTTAAACTAACACAGTTGAACCTTAATTTTGATTGAACAGTTCTGAAACACTCTTTCTGTAGAAAATGCAAATGGACATTCATGGCGCTAAGAGGCCTATAGTGGAAAAGGGAATATCTTCAAACAAAAACTACAAAGAAGCAATCAGTGAAACTTCTTTCGTTCTGTGCATTCAACTAACAGAGTTGAACCTTACTTTTGACTGAGCAGTTCTGAAACACTCTTTCTGTAGAAATTGCAATTAGACATTCAGGGCGCTAAGAGGCCTATAGTGGAAAAGGAATATTTTCAAATAAAAACGGCGCAGAAGAAATCTGTGAAACTTCTTACTCTTCTGTGCATTCAACTAAAGGATTTGAACCTCAGTTTTGAATCAGCAGTTCTGAAACACCCTTTCTGTAGAAAATGAAAGTGGATATTCATGGTGCTAAGAGGCCCATAGTAGAAAAGGGAATATCTTCAAACAAAAACTATACAGAAGCAATCTGTGAAAATTCTTTCTGTTCTGTGCATTCTACTAACAGAGTTGAAACTTACTTTGATTGAGCAGTTCTGAAACACTCTTTCTGTAGAAAATGCATGTGGACCTTCGGAGCGCTAAGAGGACTATAGCGGAAAAAGTAATATCTTCAAATAAAAACTACACAGAAGCATTCTGTGAAACTTATTTCTGTTCTGGCATTCATCTAACAGAGTTTAACCTTACTTTGTATTGAGCAGTTCTGAAACACTCTTTCTGTAGAAAATGGAATTGGACATTCAGGGCGCTAAGAGGCCTACAGTGTAAAAGGAATATTTTCAAATAAAAACTGCACAGAAGAAATATGTGAAACTTCTTACTGTTCTGTTAATTCAACTAACAGAGTTGAAGCTCAGTTTTGATTGAGCAGTTCTGAAACACTCTTTCTGTAGAAAATACAAGTTGACATTCAGGGCGCTAAGAGGACTATAGTGGAAAAAGGAAAAAGTTCACATAAAAACTACACAGAAGCTATCTGTGAAACTTCTCTCTGTTCTGTGCATTCAACTAACGGAGTTGAACCTTAGTTTATATTGAGCAGTTATGAAACACTCTTTCTGCAGAAAATGCAAGTGAACATTCAGGGCGCTAATAGGCCTATAGTTGAAAAAGGTATATGTTCAAATAAAAACTACAAAGAAGCTATCTGTGAAACTTCTACAGTTCTGTGCATTCAACTAACAGAGTTCAACCTTAGTTTTGATTGAGCAGTTCTGAAACACCCTTTCTGTAGAAAATGCAAGTGGACATTCAGGGCGCTAAGAGGCCTATGGTGGAAAAAGGAATTCCTTCAAATAAAAACTACACAGAAGCAATCTGTGAAACTTCTTACGGTTCTGTTCTTTAAACTAACACAGTTGAACCTTAATTTTGATTGAACAGTTCTGAAACACTCTTTCTGTAGAAAATGCAAGTGGACATTCATGGCGCTAAGAGGCCTAGAGTGGAAAAGGTAATATCTTCAAACAAAAACTACAAAGAAGCAATCTGTGAAACTTCTTTCTGTTCTGTGCATTCAACTAACAGAGTTGAACCTTAGCTTTGATTGAGCAGTTCTGAAACACTCTTTCAGTAGAAAATACAAGTGGACATTCAAGGCCCTAAGAGGCCTATAGTGGAAAAAGGAATAAGTACAAATAAAAACTACACAGAAGATATCTGTGAAACTTCTCTCTCTTCTGTGCATTCAACTAACAGAGTTGAACATTAGTTTTGATTGAGCAGTTCTGAAACACTCTTTCTGTAGAAAATGCAAGTGGACATTCATGGCGCTAAGAGGCCCATAGTAGAAAAAGGAATATCTTCAAACAAAACCTACACAGAAGCAATCTGTGAAACTTCTTTCTGTTCTGTGCATTCAACTAAGAGAGTTGAACCTTACTTTTGATTGAGAAGTTCTGAAACACTCTTTCTGTAGAAAATGCAAGTGGACATTCGGAGCGCTAAGAGGCCTATAGCGGAAAAAGTAATATCTTCAAATAAAAACTACACAGAAGCATCCTGTGAAACTTCTTTCTGTTCTGTGCATTCAACTAACAGAGTTTAACCTTACTTTTCAGTGAGCAGTTCTGAAGCACTCTTTCTGTAGAAAATGCAATTGGACATTCAGGGCGCTGAGAGGCCTATAGTGGGAAAAGGAATAACTTCAAATCAAAACCACACAGAAGCAAGCTGTGAAACTTCTTACTGTTCTGTGCATTCAACTAACAGAGTTGAACCTTAGTTATTATTGAGCAGTTCTGAAACACTCTTTCTGTAGAAAAAGCAAGTGAACATTCAGGGCGCTAAGAGGCCTATAGCGGAAAAATGAATATATTCAAATAAAAACTACACAGAAGCAATCTGTGAAACTTCTTACTGTTCTGTGCATTCAACTAACACACTTGAACCTTAGTTTATATGGAGCAGTTATGAAAAACTCTTTCTGCAGAAAATGCAAGTGAACATTCAGGGCGCTAAGAGGCCTATAGTTGAAAAAGGTATATGTTCAAATAAAAACTACAAAGAAGCTATCTGTGAAACTTCTCACAGTTCTGTTCATTCAACTAACAGAGTTCAACCTTACTTTTGATTGAGCAGTTCTGAAACACCCTTTCTGTAGAAAATGCAAGTGGACATTCAGGGCGCTAAGAGGCCTATGGTGGAAAAAGGAATACCTTCAAATAAAAACTACACAGAAGCAATCTGTGAAACTTCTTACTGTTCAGTTCTTTAAACTAACACAGTTGAACCTTAATTATGATTGAACAGTTCTGAAACAATCTTTCTGTAGAAAATGTAAGTGGACATTCATGGCGCTAAGAGGTTTATAGTGGAAAAGGGAATATCTTCAAACAAAAACTACAAAGAAGCAATCTGTGAAACTTCTTTCTGTTCTGTGCATTCTACTAACAGAGTTGAACGTTAGTTTTGATTGAGCAGTTCTGAAACATTCTTTCTGTAGAAAATACAAGTGGACATTCAGGGCGCTAAGAGGCCTATAGTGGAAAAAGGAATAAGTTCAAATTAAAACTACACAGAAGATATCTGTGAAACTTCTCTCTGTTCTGTGCATTCAACTAACAGAGTTGAAACTTAGTTTTGATTGAGCAGTTCTGAAACACTCTTTCTGTAGAAAATGCAAGTGGACATTCAGGGCGCTAAGAGGCCCATAGTAGAAAAAGGAATATCTTCAAACAAAAACTACACAGAAGCAATCTGTGAAACTACTTTCTGTTCTGTGCATTCAACTAACAGAGTTGAACCTTAATATTGATTGAGCAGTTCTGAAACACTCTTTCTGTAGAAAATGAAAGTGGACCTTCAGCGCGCTAAGAGGCCTACAGCGTAAAAAGTAATATCTTCAAACAAAAACTAAAAAGAAGCATTCTGTGAAACTTCTTTCTGTTCTGTGCATTCAACCAGCAGATTTTAACCTTACTTTTGATTGGGCAGTTCTGAAACACCCTTTCTGTAGAAAATGCAATTGGACATTCAGGGCGCTAAGAGGCCAAAAGTGGAAAAGGAATATTTTCAATTAAAAACTGCAAAGAAGAAATCTGAAACTTCTTACTGTTCTGTGCATTCAACTAACAGAGTTGAACCTCAGTTTTGATTGAGCAGTTCTGAAACACTCCTTCTGTAGAAAATACAAGTGGACATTCAGGGCGCTAAGAGGACTATAGTGGAAAAAGGAAAAAGTTCACATAAAAACTACACAGAAGCAATCTGTGAAACTTTTCTCCGTTGTGTTCATTCAACTAACGGAGTTGAACCTTACTTTTGATTGAGAAGATCCGAAACACTCTTTCTGTAGAAAATGCAATTGGACAATCATGGCGCTAGGAGGCCCATAGTAGAAAAAGGAATATCTTCAAACAAAAACTACACAGAAGCAATCTGTGAAACTTCTTTCTGTTGTGTGCATTCAACTAACAGAGTTGAACCTTACTTTTGATTGAGCCGTTCTGAAACACTCTTTCTGTAGAAAATGCAAATGGTCCCTCGGAACGCTAAGAGGCCTACAGCGGAAAAAATAATATCTTCAAATAAAAACTACACAGAAGCATTCTGTGAAACTTCTTTCTGTTCTGTGCATTCAACGAAAAGAGTTTAACCTTACTTTTGATTGAGCAGTTCTGAAACACTATTTCTGTAGAAAATGCAATTCGACATTCGGGGAGCTAAGAGGCCTATAGTGGAAAAGGAATATTTTCAAATAAAAACTGCACAGAAGAAATCTGTGAAACTTCTTACTGTTCTGTGCATTCAACTAACAGATTTGAACCTCAGTTTTGATTGAGCAGTTCTGAAACACTCTTTCTGTAGAAAATACAAGTGGACATTCAGGGCGCTAAGAGGACTATAGTTTAAAAAGGAAAAAGTTCACATAAAAACTACACAGAAGCTATCTGTGAAACTTCTCTCTGTTCTGTGCATTCAACTAACGGAGTTGAAACTTACTTTTGATTGAGAAGATCTGAAACACTCTTTCTGTAGAAAATGCAAGTGGACCTTCGGAGCGCAAAGAGGCCTATAGCGGAAAAAGTAATACCTTCAAATAAAAACTACACAGAAGCATTCTGTGAAACTACTTTCTGTTCTTTGCATTCAACTAACAGAGTTCAACCTTACTTTTGATTGAGCAGTTCTGAAACACCCTTTCTGTAGAAAATGCAAGCGGACATTCAGGGCGCTAAGAGGCCTATGGTGTAAAAGGAATACCTTCATATAAAAACTGCACAGAAGCAATCTGCGAAACTTCGTACTGTTCTGTGCATTCAACTAACATAGTTGAACGGTAGTTTTTATTGGGCAGTTCTGAAACACTCTTTCTGTAGAAAATGCAAGTGAAAATTCAGGGCGCTTTGAGGCCTATAGCGGAAAAATGAATATGTTCAAATAAAAACTACACAGAAGCAATCTGTGAAATTTCTTACTGTTCTGTTCATTCAACTAACAGAGTTGAACCTTCGTTTATATTGAGCAGTTATGAAACTCTCTTTCTGCACAAAATGCAAGTGAACATTCAGGGCGCTAAGAGGCCTATAGTTGGAAAAGGTATATGTTCAAATAAAAACTACAAAGAAGCTATCTCTGAAAATTCTTACAATTCTGTGCATTCAACTAACAGAGTTCAACCTTATTTTTGATTGAGCAGTTCACAATCACCCTTTCTGTAGAAAATGCAAGTGGACATTCAGGGCGCTAAGAGGCCTAAGGTGGAAAAAGGAATACCTTCAAATAAAAACTACACAGAAGCAATCTGTGAAACATCTTACGGTTCTGTTCTTTAAACTAACACAGTTGAACCTTAATTTTGATTGAACAGTTCTGAAACACTCTTTCTGTAGAAAATGCAAGTGGACATTCATGGCGCTAAGAGGCCCATAGTAGAAAAAGGAATATCTACAAACAAAACTACACAGAAGCAATCTGTGAAACTCCTTTCTGTTCTGTGCATTCAACTAACAGAGTTGAAACTTAATATTGATTGAGCAGTTCTGAAACACTCTTTCTGTAGAAAATGCAAGTGGACCTTCAGAGCGCTAAGAGGCCTACAGCGTAAAAAGTAATATCTTTAAACAAAAACTAAAAAGAAGCATTCTGTGAAACTTCTTTCTGTTCTGTGCATTCAACTAACAGAGTTTAACCTTACTTTTGATTGAGCAATTCTGAAACACCCTTTCTGTAGAAAATGCAATTGGACATTCAGGGCGCTAAGAGGCCTATAGTGGAAAAGGAATATTTACAAATAAAAACTGCACAGAAGAAATCTGAAACTTCTTACTGTTCTGTGCATTCAACTAACAGAGTTGAACCTCAGTTTTGATTGAGCAGTTCTGAAACACTCCTTCTGTAGAAAATACAAGTGGACATTCAGGGTGCTAAGAGGACTATAGTGGAAAAAGGAAAAAGTTCTCATAACAACTACACAGAAGCAATCTGTGAAACTTTTCTCTGTTCTGTTCATTCAACTAACGGAATTGAACCTTACTTTTGATTGAGAAGATCAGAAACACTCTTTCTGTAGAAAATGCAATTGGACAATCATGGCGCTAGGAGGCCCATAGTAGAAAAAGGAATATCTTCAAACAAAAACTACACAGAAGCAATCTGTGAAACTTCTTTCTGTTCTGTGCATTCAACTAACAGAGTTGAACCTTACATTTGATTGAGCAGTTCTGAAACACTCTTTCTGTAGAAAATGCAAATGGACCTTCGGAACGCTAAGAGGCCTACAGCGGAAAAAATAATATCTTCAAATAAAAACTACACAGAATCATTCTGTGAAACTTCTTTCTGTTCTGTGCATTCAACGAAAAGAGTTTAACCTTACTTTTGATTCAGCAGTTCTGAAACACTCTTTCTGTAGAAAATGCAATTCGACATTCGGGGAGCTAAGAGGCCTATAGTGGAAAAGGAATATTTTCAAATAAAAACTGCACAGAAGAAATCTGTGAAACTTCTTACTGTTCTGTGCATTCAACTAACAGATTTGAACCTCAGTTTTGATTGAGCAGTTCTGAAACACTCTTTCTGTAGAAAATACAAGTGGACATTCAGGGCGCTAAGAGGACTATAGTTTAAAAAGGAAAAAGTTCACATAAAAACTACACAGAAGCTATCTGTGAAACTTCTCTCTGTTCTGTGCATTCAACTAACGGAGTTGAAACTTACTTTTGATTGAGAAGATCTGAAACACTCTTTCTGTAGAAAATGCAAGTGGACCTTCGGAGCGCTAAGAGGCCTATAGCGGAAAAAGTAATACCTTCAAATAAAAACTACACAGAAGCATTCTGTGAAACTACTTTCTGTTCTTTGCATTCAACTAACAGAGTTCAACCTTACTTTTGATTGAGCAGTTCTGAAACACCCTTTCTGTAGAAAATGCAAGCGGACATTCAGGGCGCTAAGAGGCCTATGGTGTAAAAAGGAATACCTTCATATAAAAACTGCACAGAAGCAATCAGCGAAACTTCGTACTGTTCTGTGCATTCAACTAACATAGTTGAACGGTAGTTTTTATTGGGCAGTTCTGAAACACTCTTTCTGTAGAAAATGCAAGTGAAAATTCAGGGCGCTTTGAGGCCTATAGCGGAAAAATGAATATGTTCAAATAAAAACTACACAGAAGCAATCTGTGAAATTTCTTACTGTTCTGTTCATTCAACTAACAGAGTTGAACCTTCGTTTATATTAAGCAGTTATGAAACTCTCTTTCTGCACAAAATGCAAGTGAATATTCAGGGCGCTAAGAGGCCTATAGTTGGAAAAGGTATATGTTCAAATAAAAACTACAAAGAAGCTATCTGTGAAAATTCTTACAATTCTGTGCATTCAACTAACAGAGTTCAACCTTATTTTTGATTGAGCAGTTCAGAATCACCCTTTCTGTAGAAAATGCAAGTGGACATTCAGGGCGCTAAGAGGCCTAAGGTGGAAAAAGGAATACCTTCAAATAAAAACTACACAGAAGCAATCTGTGAAACATCTTACGGTTCTGTTCTTTAAACTAACACAGTTGAACCTTAATTTTGATTGAACAGTTCTGAAACACTCTTTCTGTAGAAAATGCAAGTGGACATTCATGGCGCTAAGAGGCCTATAGTGGAAAAGGGAATATCTTCAAAGAAAAACTACAAAGAAGCAATCTGTGAAACTTATTTCTGTTCTGTGCATTCAACTAACAGAGTTGAACCTTAGTTTTGATTGAGCAGTTCTGAATCACTCTTTCTGTATAAAATACAAGTGGACATACAGGGCGCTAAGGGGCCTATAGTGGAAAAAGGAATAAGTTCAAACAAAAACTACAAAGAAGATATCTGTGAAACTTCTCTCTGTTCTGTGCATTCAACTAACAGAGTTGAACCTTAATTTTGATGGAGCACTTCTGAAACACTCTTTCTGTAGAAAATGCAAGTGGACCTTCAGAGCGCTAAGAGGCCTACAGCGTAAAAAGTAATATCTTTAAACAAAAACTAAAAAGAAGCATTCTGTGAAACTTCTTTCTGTTCTGTGCATTCAACTAACAGAGTTTAACCTTACTTTTGATTGAGCAATTCTGAAACACCCTTTCTGTAGAAAATGCAATTGGACATTCAGGGCGCTAAGAGGCCTATAGTGGAAAAGGAATATTTACAAATAAAAACTGCACAGAAGAAATCTGAAACTTCTTACTGTTCTGTGCATTCAACTAACAGAGTTGAACCTCAGTTTTGATTGAGCAGTTCTGAAACACTCCTTCTGTAGAAAATACAAGTGGACATTCAGGGTGCTAAGAGGACTATAGTGGAAAAAGGAAAAAGTTCTCATAACAACTACACAGAAGCAATCTGTGAAACTTTTCTCTGTTCTGTTCATTCAACTAACGGAGTTGAACCTTACTTTTGATTGAGAAGATCAGAAACACTCTTTCTGTAGAAAATGCAATTGGACAATCATGGCGCTAGGAGGCCCATAGTAGAAAAAGGAATATCTTCAAACAAAAACTACACAGAAGCAATCTGTGAAACTTCTTTCTGTTCTGTGCATTCAACTAACAGAGTTGAACCTTACATTTGATTGAGCAGTTCTGAAACACTCTTTTCTGTAGAAAATGCAAATGGACCTTCGGAACGCTAAGAGGCCTACAGCGGAAAAAATAATATCTTCAAATAAAAACTACACAGAATCATTCTGTGAAACTTCTTTCTGTTCTGTGCATTCAACGAAAAGAGTTTAACCTTACTTTTGATTGAGCAGTTCTGAAACACTCTTTCTGTAGAAAATGCAAGTGGACCTTCGGAGCGCTAAGAGGCCTATAGCGGAAAAAGTAATACCTTCAAATAGAAACTACACAGAAGCATTCTGTGAAACTACTTTCTGTTCTTTGCATTCAACTAACAGAGTTCAACCTTACTTTTGATTGAGCAGTTCTGAAACACCCTTTCTGTAGAAAATGCAAGCGGACATTCAGGGCGCTAAGAGGCCTATGGTGTAAAAAGGAATACCTTCATATAAAAACTGCACAGAAGCAATCTGCGAAACTTCGTACTGTTCTGTGCATTCAACTAACATAGTTGAACGGTAGTTTTTATTGGGCAGTTCTGAAACACTCTTTCTGTAGAAAATGCAAGTGAACATTCAGGGCGCTTTGAGGCCTATAGCGGAAAAATGAATATGTTCAAATAAAAACTACACAGAAGCAATCTGTGAAATTTCTTACTGTTCTGTTCATTCAACTAACAGAGTTGAACCTTAGTTTATATTGAGCAGTTATGAAACTCTCTTTCTGCACAAAATGCAAGTGAACATTCAGGGCGCTAAGAGGCCTATAGTTGGAAAAGGTATATGTTCAAATAAAAACTACAAAGAAGCTAGCTGTGAAAATTCTTACAATTCTGTGCATTCAACTAACAGAGTTCAACCTTATTTTTGATTGAGCAGTTCTGAATCACCCTTTCTGTAGAAAATGCAAGTGGACATTCAGGGCGCTAAGAGGCCTAAGGTGGAAAAAGGAATACCTTCAAATAAAAACTACACAGAAGCAATCTGTGAAACTTCTTACGGTTCTGTTCTTTAAACTAACACAGTTGAACCTTAATTTTGATTGAACAGTTTTGAAACACTCTTTCTGTAGAAAATGCAAGTGGACATTCATGGCGCTAAGAAGCCTATAGTGGAAAAGGGAATATCTTCAAAGAAAAACTACAAAGAAGCAATCTGTGAAACTTATTTCTGTTCTGTGCATTCAACTAACAGAGTTGAACCTTACTTTTGATTGATCAGTTCTGAAACACTTTTTCTGTTGAAAATGCAATTGGACATTCAGGGCCCTAAGAGGCCTATAGTGGAAAAGGGATATTTTCAAATAAAAACTGCACAGAAGAAATCTGTGAAATTTCTTACTGTTCTGTGCATTCAACTAACAGAGTTGAACCTTAGTTTTGATTTAGCAGTTTTGAAACACTCTTTTTGTAGAATTTGAAAGTGACATTTGGAGTGCTTTGATGCCTATGGTGAGAAACGGTATATCTTCAAATAAAAATTACACAGAAGCAATCTGTGAAACTTCTTACAGTTCTGTGCATTCAACTAACATAGTTGAACCTTACTTTTGATTGAGCAGTTCTGAAACACTCTTTCTGTAGAAAATGCAAGTGGACCTTCGGAGCGCTAAGAGGCCTATAGCGGAAAAAGGAATATCTTTAAATAAAAACTACACAGAAGCATTCTGTGAGACTTCTTTCTGTTCTTTGCATTCATCTAACAGAGTTGAACCTTACTTTTGATTGAGCACTTCTGAAACACCCTTTCTATACAAAATGCAATTGGACATTCAGGGAGCTAAGAGGCCTATAGTGGAAAAAGAAATATTTTCAAATAAAAACTGCACAGAAGCAATCTACGAAAATAATTACTGTTTTGTGCTTTCAACTAACAGAGTTGAACCTTAGTTTTGATTGAGCATTTCTGAAACAGTCTTTCTGTAGAAAATGCAAGTGGACATTCATGGCGCTAAGAGGCCCATAGTAGAAAAAGGAATGTCTTCAAACAAAAACTACACAGAAGCAATCTGTGAAACTTCTTTCTCTTCTGTGCATTCAACTAACAGTGTTGAACCTTACTTTTGATTGAGCAGTTCTGAAACACTCTTTCTGTAGAAAATGCAAGTGGACCTTCGGAGCTCTACGAGCCCTATGGCGGATAAAGTAATATCTTCGAATAAAAACTACACAGAAGCATTCTGTGAAACTTCTTTCTGTTCTCTGCATTCAACTAACAGTGTTTAACCTTACTGTTGATTGATCAGTTCTCAAACACTCTTTCTGTAGAAAATGCAATTGGACATTCAGGGCGCTAAGAGGCCGATAGTGGAATAGGAATATTTTCAAATAAAAACTGCATAGAAGAAATCTGTGAAACTTCTTACTGTTCTGTGCATTTAACTAACAGAGTTGAACCTCAGTTTTGATTGAGCAGTTCTGAAACACTCTTTCTGTAGAAAATACAAGTGGACATTCAGGGCGCTAAGAGGACTATAGTGGAAAAAGTAAAAAGTTCACATAAAAACTACACAGAAGCTATCTGTGAAACTTCTCTCTGTTCTGTGCATTCAACTAACGGAGTTGAACCTTACTTTTCATTGAGAAGTTCTGAAACACTCTTTCTGTAGAAAATGCAAGTGTACCTTCGGAGCGCTAAGAGGCCTATAGCGGAAAAAGTAATACCTTCAAATACAAACTACACAGAATCATTCTGTGAAACTTCTTTCTGTTCTTTGCATTCGTCTAACAGAGCTGAACCTTGCTTTTGATTGAGCACTTCTGAAACACCCTTTCTATGGAAAATGCAATTGGACATTCAGGGAGCTCAGAGTACTATACTGGAAAAAGGAATATTTTCAAATAAAAACTGCACAGAAGCAATCTGCGAAATTTCTTACTGTTCTGTGCATTCAACTAACATAGTTGAACGGTAGTTTTTATTGAGCAGTTCTGAAACTCTCTTCCTGTAGAAAATGCAAGTGGACATTCAGGGCGCTGAGAGGCCTATAGTGGGAAAAGGAATATCTTCAAATAAAAACCACACAGAAGCAATCTGTGAAACTTCTTACTGTTCTGTGCTTTCAACAAACAGAGTTGAACCTTACTTATTATTGAGCAGTTCTGAAACACTCTTTCTGTAGAAAATGCAAGTGAACATTCAGTGCGCTAAGAGGCCTATAGCGGAAAAATGAATATGTTCAAATAAAAACTACACAGAAGCAATCTGTCAAACTTCTTACTGTTCTGTGCATTCAACTAACAGAGTTGAACGTTAGTTTATATTGAGCAGTTATGAAACACTGTTTCTGCAGAAAATGCAAGTGAACATTCAGGGCGCTAATAGGCCTATAGTTGAAAAAGGTATATGTTCAAATAGAAACTACATAGAAGCTATCTGTGAAACTTCTTACAGTTCTGTGCATTCAACTAACAGTGTTCAACCTTAGTTTTGATTGAGCAGTTCTGAAACACCCTTTCTGTATAAAATGCAAGTGGACATTCAGGGCGCTAAGAGGCCTATGGTGGAACAAGGAATACCTTCAAATAAAAATTACACAGAAACAATCTGTGAATCTTCTTATGGTTCTGTTCTTTATAGTAACACAGTTGAAACTTAATTTTGATTGAACAGATCTGAAACATTCTTTCTGTAGAAAATACAAGTGGACATTCAGGGCGCTAAGAGGCCTATAGTGGAAAAGGGAATATCTTCAACAAAAATACCAAGAAGCAAACTGTGAAACTTACTTTTGTTCTGTGCATTCAACTAACAGAGTTGAACATTAGTTTTGATTGAGCATTTCTGAAACACTCTTTCTGTAGAAAATGCAAGTGGACAATCATGGCGCTAATAGGCCCATAGTAGAAAAAGGAATATCTTCAAACAAAAACTACACAGAAGCAATCTGTGAAACTTCTTTCTGTTCTGTGCATTCAACTAACAGAGTTGAACCTTACTTTTGATTGAGCAGTTTGGAAACACTCTTTCTGTAGAAAATGCAATTGGATATTCTGGGCGCTAAGAGGCCTATAGTGGAATAGGAATATTTTTAAATGAAAACTGCACAGAAGCAATCTGTGAAACTACTTACTGTTCTGTGCATTCAACTAACATAGTTGAACGGTAGTTTTTATTGAGCAGTTCTGAGACACTCTTTCTGTAGAAAATGCAAGTGGACATTCAGGGCGCTGAGAGGCCTATAGTGGGAAAAGGAATATCTTCAAATAAAAACCACACAGAAGCAATCTGTGAAACTTCTTACTGTTCTGTGCATTCAACTAACAGAGTTGAACCTTAGTTATTATTGAGCAGTTCTGAAACACTCTTTCTGTAAATAATGCAAGTGAACATTCAGGGCGCTAAGAGGCCTATAGCGGAAAAAAGAATATGTTCAAATAAAAACTACACAGAGGCAATCTGTGAATCTTCTTACTGTTCTGTGCATTCAACAAACAGAGTTGAACCTTAGTTTATATTGAGCAGTTATGAAACACTCTTTCTGCAGAAAATGCAAGTGAACATTCAGGGCGCTAAGAGGCCTATAGCGGAAAAATGAATATGTTCAAATAAAAACTACAAAGAAGCTATCTGTGAAACTACTTACAGTTCTGTGCATTCAACTAACAGAGTTCAACCTTAATTTGATTGAGCAGTTCTGAAACGCCATTTCTGTAGAAAATGCAAGTGGACATTCAGGGCGCTAAGAGGCCTACGGTGGAAAAAGGAACACCTTCAAATAAAAACTACACAGAAACAATCTGTGAAACTTCTTACGGTTCTGTTCTTTAAACTAACACAGTTGAACCTTAATTTTGATCGAACAGTTCTGAAACACTCTTTCTGTAGAAAATGCAAGTGGACATTCATGGCGCTAAGAGGCCTATAGTGGAAAAGGGAATATCTTCAAACAAATACTACAAAGAAGCAATCTGTGAGACTTCTTTCTGTTCTGTGCATTCAACTAACAGAGTTGAACCTTAGTTTTGATTGAGCAGTTCTGAAACACTCTTTCTGTAGAAAATACAAGTGGACATTCAGGGCGCTAAGAGGCCTATAGTGGAAAAAGGAATAAGTTCAATTAAAAACTACACAGAAGTTATCTGTGAAACTTCTCTCTGCACTGTGCATTCAACTAACAGATTTGAACCTTAGTTTTGATTGAGCAGTTCTGAAACACTCTTTCTGTAGAAAATGCAAGTGGACATTCATGGCGCTAAGAGGCCCATTGTAGAAAAAGGAATATCTTCAAACAAAAACTACACAGAAGCAATCTGTGAAACTTCTTTCTGTTCTGTGCATTCAACTAACAGAGTTGAACTTTACATTTGATTGAGCAGTTCTGAAACACTCTTTCTGTAGAAAATGCAAGTGGACATTCGGAGCGCTAAGATGCCCATAGCGGAAAAAGTAATATCTTCAAATAAAAACTACACAGAAGCATTCTGTGAAACTTCTTTCTGTTCTGTGCATTCAACTAACAGAGTTTAACTTTACTTTTGATTGAGCCGTTCTGAAACACGCTTTCTGTAGTAAATGCAATTGGACATTCAGGGCGCTAAGAGGCCTATAGTGGAAAAAGGAATATTTTCAAATAAACACTGTACAGAAGAAATCTGTGAAACTTCTTACTGTTCTCTGCATTCAACTAACAGTGTTGAACCTCAGTTTTGATTGCGCAGTTCTGAAACACTCTTTCTGTAGAAAATACAAGTAGACATTCAGGGCGCTTATAGGACTATAGGGGAAAAAGGAAAAAGTTCACATAAAAACTACACAGAAGCTATCTGTGAAACTTCTCTCTGTTCTGTGCATTCAACTAACGGAGTTGAACCTTACTTTTGATTGAGAAGTTCTGAAACACTCTTTCTGTAGAAAATGCAAGTGTACCTTCGGAGCGCTAAGAGGCCTATAGCGGAAAAAGTAATACCTTCAAATACAAACTACACAGAATCATTCTGTGAAACTTCTTTCTGTTCTTTGCATTCGTCTAACAGAGCTGAACCTTGCTTTTGATTGAGCACTTCTGAAACACCCTTTCTATGGAAAATGCAATTGGACATTCAGGGAGCTCAGAGTACTATACTGGAAAAAGGAATATTTTCAAATAAAAACTGCACAGAAGCAATCTGCGAAATTTCTTACTGTTCTGTGCATTCAACTAACATAGTTGAACGGTAGTTTTTATTGAGCAGTTCTGAAACTCTCTTCCTGTAGAAAATGCAAGTGGACATTCAGGGCGCTGAGAGGCCTATAGTGGGAAAAGGAATATCTTCAAATAAAAACCACACAGAAGCAATCTGTGAAACTTCTTACTGTTCTGTGCTTTCAACAAACAGAGTTGAACCTTACTTATTATTGAGCAGTTCTGAAACACTCTTTCTGTAGAAAATGCAAGTGAACATTCAGTGCGCTAAGAGGCCTATAGCGGAAAAATGAATATGTTCAAATAAAAACTACACAGAAGCAATCTGTCAAACTTCTTACTGTTCTGTGCATTCAACTAACAGAGTTGAACGTTAGTTTATATTGAGCAGTTATGAAACACTGTTTCTGCAGAAAATGCAAGTGAACATTCAGGGCACTAATAGGCCTATAGTTGAAAAAGGTATATGTTCAAATAGAAACTACATAGAAGCTATCTGTGAAACTTCTTACAGTTCTGTGCATTCAACTAACAGTGTTCAACCTTAGTTTTGATTGAGCAGTTCTGAAACACCCTTTCTGTATAAAATGCAAGTGGACATTCAGGGCGCTAAGAGGCCTATGGTGGAACAAGGAATACCTTCAAATAAAAATTACACAGAAACAATCTGTGAATCTTCTTATGGTTCTGTTCTTTATAGTAACACAGTTGAAACTTAATTTTGATTGAACAGATCTGAAACATTCTTTCTGTAGAAAATACAAGTGGACATTCAGGGCGCTAAGAGGCCTATAGTGGAAAAGGGAATATCTTCAAACAAAAATACCAAGAAGCAAACTGTGAAACTTACTTTTGTTCTGTGCATTCAACTAACAGAGTTGAACATTAGTTTTGATTGAGCATTTCTGAAACACTCTTTCTGTAGAAAATGCAAGTGGACAATCATGGCGCTAATAGGCCCATAGTAGAAAAAGGAATATCTTCAAACAAAAACTACACAGAAGCAATCTGTGAAACTTCTTTCTGTTCTGTGCATTCAACTAACAGAGTTGAACCTTACTTTTGATTGAGCAGTTTGGAAACACTCTTTCTGTAGAAAATGCAATTGGATATTCTGGGCGCTAAGAGGCCTATAGTGGAATAGGAATATTTTTAAATGAAAACTGCACAGAAGCAATCTGTGAAACTACTTACTGTTCTGTGCATTCAACTAACATAGTTGAACGGTAGTTTTTATTGAGCAGTTCTGAGACACTCTTTCTGTAGAAAATGCAAGTGGACATTCAGGGCGCTGAGAGGCCTATAGTGGGAAAAGGAATATCTTCAAATAAAAACCACACAGAAGCAATCTGTGAAACTTCTTACTGTTCTGTGCATTCAACTAACAGAGTTGAACCTTAGTTATTATTGAGCAGTTCTGAAACACTCTTTCTGTAAATAATGCAAGTGAACATTCAGGGCGCTAAGAGGCCTATAGCGGAAAAAAGAATATGTTCAAATAAAAACTACACAGAGGCAATCTGTGAATCTTCTTACTGTTCTGTGCATTCAACAAACAGAGTTGAACCTTAGTTTATATTGAGCAGTTATGAAACACTCTTTCTGCAGAAAATGCAAGTGAACATTCAGGGCGCTAAGAGGCCTATAGCGGAAAAATGAATATGTTCAAATAAAAACTACAAAGAAGCTATCTGTGAAACTACTTACAGTTCTGTGCATTCAACTAACAGAGTTCAACCTTAATTTGATTGAGCAGTTCTGAAACGCCATTTCTGTAGAAAATGCAAGTGGACTTTCAGGGCGCTAAGAGGCCTACGGTGGAAAAAGGAACACCTTCAAATAAAAACTACACAGAAACAATCTGTGAAACTTCTTACGGTTCTGTTCTTTAAACTAACACAGTTGAACCTTAATTTTGATCGAACAGTTCTGAAACACTCTTTCTGTAGAAAATGCAAGTGGACATTCATGGCGCTAAGAGGCCTATAGTGGAAAAGGGAATATCTTCAAACAAATACTACAAAGAAGCAATCTGTGAGACTTCTTTCTGTTCTGTGCATTCAACTAACAGAGTTGAACCTTAGTTTTGATTGAGCAGTTCTGAAACACTCTTTCTGTAGAAAATACAAGTGGACATTCAGGGCGCTAAGAGGCCTATAGTGGAAAAAGGAATAAGTTCAATTAAAAACTACACAGAAGTTATCTGTGAAACTTCTCTCTGCACTGTGCATTCAACTAACAGATTTGAACCTTAGTTTTGATTGAGCAGTTCTGAAACACTCTTTCTGTAGAAAATGCAAGTGGACATTCATGGCGCTAAGAGGCCCATTGTAGAAAAAGGAATATCTTCAAACAAAAACTACACAGAAGCAATCTGTGAAACTTCTTTCTGTTCTGTGCATTCAACTAACAGAGTTGAACTTTACATTTGATTGAGCAGTTCTGAAACACTCTTTCTGTAGAAAATGCAAGTGGACATTCGGAGCGCTAAGATGCCCATAGCGGAAAAAGTAATATCTTCAAATAAAAACTACACAGAAGCATTCTGTGAAACTTCTTTCTGTTCTGTGCATTCAACTAACAGAGTTTAACTTTACTTTTGATTGAGCCGTTCTGAAACACGCTTTCTGTAGTAAATGCAATTGGACATTCAGGGCGCTAAGAGGCCTATAGTAGAAAAGGAATATTTTCAAATAAACACTGTACAGAAGAAATCTGTGAAACTTCTTACTGTTCTCTGCATTCAACTAACAGTGTTGAACCTCAGTTTTGATTGCGCAGTTCTGAAACACTCTTTCTGTAGAAAATACAAGTAGACATTCAGGGCGCTTATAGGACTATAGGGGAAAAAGGAAAAAGTTCACATAAAAACTACACAAAAGCTATCTGTGAAACTACTTTCTGTTCTGTGCATTCAACTAATGGAGTTGAACCTTACTTTTGATTGAGAAGTTCTGAAACACTCTTTCTGTAGGAAAGGCAAGTGGACCTTCGGAGCGCTAAAAGGCCTATGGCGGAAAAAGTAATACCTTCAAATACAAACTACAGAGAAGCATTCTGTGAAACATCTTTCTGTTCTTTGCATTCATCTAACAGAGTTGAACCTTACTTTTGATTGAGCACTTCTGAAACACCCTTTCTATAGAAAATGCAATTGGACATTCAGGGAGCTAAGAGGCCTATAGTGGAAAAAGGAATATTTTCAAATAAAAACTGCACAGAAATAATCTGCGAAACATCTTACTGTTCTGTGCATTCAACTAACATAGTTGAACGGTAGTTTTTATTGGGCAGTTCTGAAACACTCTTTCTGTAGAAAATGCAAGTGGACATTAAGGGTGCTGAGAGGCCTATAGTGGGAAAAGGAATATCTTCAAATAAAAACCACACAGAAGCAATCTGTGAAAATTCTTATTGTTCTGTGCATTCAACAAACAGAGTTGAACCTTAGTTATTATTGAGTAGTTCTGAAACACTCTTTCTGCAGAAAATGCAAGTGAACATTCAGTGCGCTAAGAGGCCTATAGCGGAAAAATGAATATTTTCAAATAAAAACTACAAAGAAGCTATCTGTGAAACTACTTACAGTTCTGTGCATTCAACTAACAGAGTTCAACCTTAATTTGATTGAGCAGTTCTGAAACACCATTTCTGTAGAAAATGCAAGTGGACATTCAGGGCGCTTAGAGGCCTATGGTGGAAAAAGGAACACCTTCAAATAAAAACTACACAGAAGCAATCTGTGAAAATTCTTACGGTTCTGTTCTTTAAACTAACACAGTTGAACCTTAATTTTGATTGAACAGTTCTGAAACACTCTTTCTGTAGAAAATGCAAGTGGACATTCATGGCGCTAAGAGGCCTATAGTGGAAAAGGGAATATCTTCACACAAAAACTACAAAGAAGCAATCTGTGAAACTTCTTTCTGTTCTGTGATTTCAACTAACAGAGTTGAACCTTAGTTTTGATTGAGCAGTTCTTAAACACTCCTTCTATAGAAAATACAAAAGAAAATTCAGGGCGCTAAGAGGCCTATAGTGGAAAAAGGAATAAGTTCAAATAAAAACTACACAGAATATATCTGTGAAACTTGTCTCTGCTCTGTGCATTCACCTAACAGAGTTGAACCTTAGTTTATATTGAGCAGTTATGAAACACTCTTTCTGCAGAAAATGCAAGTGAACATTCAGGGCGCTAGGAGGCCTATTGTTGAAAAAGGTATGTGTTCAAATAAAAACTAAAAAGAAGCTCTCTGTGAAAATTCTTACAGTTCTGTGCATTCAACTAACAGAGTTCAGCCTTACTTTTGATTGAGCAGTTCTGAAACACCCTTTCTGTAGAAAATGCATGTGGACATTCAGGGCGCTAAGAGGACTATGGTGGAAAAAGGCATACCTTCAATTAAAAACAACACAGAAGCAATCTGTGAAATTTCTTACAGTTCTGTTCTTTAAACTAACACAGTGGAACCTTAATTTTGACTGAACAGTTCTGAAACACTCTTTCTGTAGAAAATGCAAGTGGACATTCATGGCGCTAAGAGGACTATAGTGGAAAAGGAAATATCTTCACACAAAAACTACAAAGAAGCAATCTGTGAAACTTCTTTCTGTTCTGTGATTTCAACTAACAGAGTTGAACCTTAGTTTTGATTGAGCAGTTCTTAAACACTCCTTCTATAGAAAATACAAAAGAAAATTCAGGGCGCTAAGAGGCCTATAGTGGAAAAAGGAATAAGTTCAAATAAAAACTACACAGAATATATCTGTGAAACTTGTCTCTGTTCTGTGCATTCACCTAACAGAGTTGAACCTTAGTTTATATTGAGCAGTTATGAAACACTCTTTCTGCAGAAAATGCAAGTGAACATTCAGGGCGCTATGAGGCCTATAGTTGAAAAAGATATATGTTCAAATAAAAACTACAAAGAAGCTATCTGTGAAACTTCTCTCTGTTCTGTGCATTCAACTAACAGATTTGAACCTTACTTTTGATTGAGCAGTTCTGAAACACTCTTTCTGTAGAAAATGCAAGTGGACATTCGGTGCGCTAAGAGGCCTATAGCGGAAAAAGTAATATCTTCAAATAAAAACTATACAGAAGCCTTCTGTGAAACTTCTTTCTGTTCTGTGCATTCAACTAACAGAGTTGAACCTTACTTTGATTGAGCAGTTCTGAAACACTCTTTCTACAGAAAATTCAAGTGGACCTTCGGAGCGCTAAGAGGCCTATAGCGTAAAAAGTAATATCTTCAAATAAAAACTACACAGAAGCATTCTGTGAAACTTCTTTCTGTTCTGTGCATTCAACTAACAGAGTTTAACCTTACTTTTGATTGAGCAGTTCTGAAACACTCTTTCTGTAGAAAATGCAATTGGACATTCAGGGCGCTAAGACTCCTAGAGTGGAAAAGGAATATTTTCAAATAAAAACTGCACAGAAGAAATCTGTGAAACTTCTTACAGTTCTGTGCATTCAACTAACAGAGTTGAACCTCAGTTTTCATTAAGCAGTTCTGAAACACTTTTTCTGTAGAAAATACAAGTGGACATTCAGGGTGCTAAGTGGACTATAGTGGAAAAAGGAAAAAGTTCACATAAAAACTACACAGAAGCTATCTGTGAAACTTCCCTCTGTTCTGTGCATTCAACTAACGGATTTGAACCTTACTTTTGATTGAGAAGTTCTGAAACACTCTTTCTGTAGAAAATGCAAGTGGACCTTGGGAGCGCTAAGAGGCCTATAGCGGAAAAAGTAATACCTTCAAATACAAACTTCACAGAAGCATTCTCTGAAACTTCTTTCTGTTCTTTGCATTCATCTAACAGAGTTGAACCTTACTTTTGATTGAGCACTTCTGAAATACCCTTTCTATAGAAAATGCAATTGGACATTCAGGGAGCTAAGAGGCCTATAGTGGAAAAAGGTATATGTTCAAATAAAAACTAAAAAGAAGCTATCTGTGAAACTTCTTACAGTTCTGTGCATTCAACTAACAGAGTTCAACCTTACTTTTGATTGAGCAGTTCTGAAACACCCTTTCCGTATAAAATGCAAGTGGACATTCAGGGCGCTACGAGGCCTATGGTGGAAAAAGGAATAACTTCAAATAAAAACTACACAGAAGCAATCTGTGAAACTTCTTACGGTTCTGTTCTTTAAAATAACACAGTTGAACCTTAATTTTGATTGAACAGTTCTGAAACACCCTTTCTGTAGAAAATGCAAGTGGATATTCATGGCGCTAAGAGGCCTATAGTGGAAAAGGGAATATCTTCAAACAAAAACTACAAAGAAGCAATCTGTGAAACTTATTTCTGTTCTGTGCATTCAACTAACAGAGTTGAACCTTAGTTTGGATTGAGCAGTTCTGAAACACTCTTTCTGTAGAAAATACAAGTGGACATTCCGGGCAATAAGGGGCCTATAGCGAAAAAAGACATAAGTTCAAATAAACACTACACAGAAGATATCTGTGATACTTCTCTCTGTTCTGTGCATTCAACTAACAGAGTTGAACCTTAGTTTTGATTGAGCAGTTCTGAAACACGCTTTCTGTAGAAAATGCAAGTGGACATTCATGGCGCTAAGAGGCACATAGTAGAAAAAGGAATATCTTCAAACAAAAACCACACAGAAGCAATCTGTGAAACTTCTTTCTGTTCTGTGCATTCAACTAACATTGTTGAAGCATACTTTTGATTGAGCAGTTCTGAAACACGCTTTCTGTAGAAAATGCAAGTGGACATTCATGGCGCTAAGAGGCACATAGTAGAAAAAGGAATATCTTCAAACAAAAACCACACAGAAGCAATCTGTGAAACTTCTTTCTGTTCTGTGCATTCAACTAACATTGTTGAAGCATACTTTTGATTGAGCAGTTCTGAAACACTCTTTCTGTAGAAAATGCAAGTGGACCTTCGGAGCGCTAAGAGGCCTATAACGGAAAAAGTAATATCTTCAAATAAAAACTACACAGAAGATATCTGTGAAACTTCTCTCTGTTCTGTGCATTCAACTAACAGAGTTGAACCTTAGTTTTGATTGAGCAGTTCTGAAACACTCTTTCTGTAGAAAATGCAAGTGGACATTCATGGCGCTAAGAGGCCCATAGTAGAAAAAGGAATATCTTCAAACAAAAACTACACAGAAGCAATCTGTGAAACGTCTTTCTGTTCTGTGCATTCAACTAACAGAGTTAAACCTTACTTTTGATTGAGCAGTTCTGAAACACTCTTTCTGTAGAAAATGCAAGTGCACATTCGGAGCGCTAAGAGGCCTACAGCGGAAAAAGTAATATCTTCAAATAAAAACTACACAGAAGCATTCTGTGAAACTTAATTCTGTTCTGTGCATTCAACTAACAGATTTTAACCTTATTTTTGATTGAGCAGTTCTGAAACACTCTTTCTGTAGAAAATGCAATTGGACATTCAGGGCACTAAGAGGCCTATAGTGGAAAAGGAATATTTTCAAATAAAAACTGCACAGAAGAAATCTGTGAAACTTCTTACTGTTCTGTGCATTCAACTAACAGAGTTGAACCTCAGTTTTGATTGAGCAGTTCTGAAACACTCTTTCTGTAGAAAATAGAAGTGGACATTCAAAGCGCTAAGAGGACTATAGTGGAAAAAATAAAAAGTTCACATAGAAACTACACAGAAGCTATCTGTGAAACTTCTCTCTGTTCTGTGCATTCAACTAACGGAGTTGAACCTTACTTTTGATTGAGAAGTTCTGAAACACTCTTTCTGTAGAAAATGCAAGTGGACATTCGGAGCGCTAAGAGGCCTATAGCGGAAAAAGTAATACCTTCAAATACAAACTACACAGAAGCATTCTGTGAAACTTCTTTCTGTTCTTTGCATTCATCTAACAGAGTTGAACCTTACTTTTGATTGAGCACTTCTGAAACACCCTTTCTATAGAAAATTCAATTGGACATTCCGGGAGCTTTGAGGCCTATAGTGGAAAAAGGAATATTTTCAAATAAAAACTGCACAAAAGCAATCTGCGAAACATCTTACTGTTCTGTGCATTCAACTAACATAGTTGAACGTTAGTTTTTATTGGGCAGTTCTGAAACACACTTTCTGTAGTAAATGGAAGTGGACATTCAGGGTGCTGAGAGGCCTATAGTGGGAAAAGTAATATCTTCAAATACAAACCACACAGAAGCAATCTGTGGAACTTCTTAGTGTTCTGTGCATTCAACTAAGAGTGTTGAACCTTAGTTATTATTGAGCAGTTCTGAAACACTCTTTCTGTAGAAAATGCAAGGGAACATTCAGGGCGCTAATAGGCCTATAGCAGAAAAATGAATATGTTCAAATAAAAACTACACAGAAGCAATCTGTGAAACTTCTTACTGTTCTGTGCATTCAACTAACAGAGTTGAACCTTAGTTTATATTGAGCAGTTATGAAACACTCTCTGCAGAAAATGCAAGTGAACATTCAGGGCGCTAAGAGGCCTATAGTTGAAAAAGGGATATATTCAAATAAAAACTACAAAAAGCTATCTGTGAAACTTCTTACAGTTCTGTGCATTCAACTAACAGTGTACAACCTTACATTTGATTGAGCAGTTCTGACACACCCTTTCTGTAGAAAATGCAAGTGGACATTCAGGGCACTAAGAGGCCTATGGTGGAAAAAGGAATACCTTCAAATAAAAACTACACAGAAGCAATCTGTGAAATTTCTTGCGGTTCTGTTCTTTAAACTAACACTGTTGAACCTTAATTTTGATGGAACAGTTCTGTAACACTCTTTCAGTAGAAAATGCAAGTGGACATTCATGGCGCTAAGAGGCCTATAGTGCAAAAGGAAATATCTTCAAACAAAAACTACAAAGAAGCAATCTGTGAAACTTCTTTCTGTTCTGTGCATTGAACTAACAGAGTTTAACGTTAGTTTTGATTGAGCCGTTCTGAAACACTCTTTCTGTAGATAATGCAAGTGGACATTCATGGCGCTAAGAGGCCCATAGTAGAAAAAGGAATATCTTCAAACAAAAACTACACAGAAGCAATCTGTGAAACTTCTTTCTGTTCTGTGCATTCAACTAACAGAGTTGAACCTTACTTTTGATTGAGCAGTTCTGAAACACTCTTTCTGTAGAAAATGCAAGTGGACATTCGGATCGCTAAGAGGCCTGTAGCGGAAAAAGTAATATCTTGAAATAAAAACTACACAGAAGCATTCTGTGAAACTTCTTTCTGTTCTGTGCATTCAAATAACAGAGTTTAACCTTACTTTTTATTGAGCAGTTCTGAAACACTCTTTCTGTAGAAAATACAAGTGGACATTCAGGGCGCTAAGAGGACTATAAAGGCAAAAGGAAAAAGTTCACATAAAAACTACACAGAAGCAATCTGTGAAACTTCTCTCTGTTCTGTGCATTCAACTAACGGAGATGAACCTTACTTTTGATTGAGAAGTTCTGAAACACTCTTTCTGTAGAAAATGCAAGTGGACCTTCGGAGCGCTAAGAGGCCTATAGCGGAAAAAGTAATATCTTCAAATAAAAACTACACAGAAGATATCTGTGAAACTTCTCTCTGTTCTGTGCATTCAACTAACGGAGTTGAACCTTAGTTTAGATTGAGCAGTTCTGAAACACACTTTCTGTAGAAAATGCAAGTGGACATTCATGGCGCTAAGAGGCACATAGTAGAAAAAGGAATATCTTCAAACAAAAACTACACAGAAGCAATCTGTGAAACGTCTTTGTGTTCTGTGCATTCAACTAACAGAGTTAAACCTTACTTTTGATTGAGCAGTTCTGAAACACTCTTTCTGTAGAAAATGCATGTGGACATTCGGAGCGCTAAGAGGCCTACAGCGGAAAAAGTAATATCTTCAAATAAAAACTACACAGAAGCATACTGTGAAACTTATTTCTGTTCTGTGCATTCAACTAACAGATTTTAACCTTACTTTTGATTGAGCCATTCTGAAACACTCTTTCTGTAGAAAATGCAATTGGATATCCAGGGCGCTAAGAGGCCTATAGTGGAAAAGGAAAATTTTCAAATAAAAACTGCACAGAAGAAATCTGTGAAACTTCTTACTATTCTGTGCATTCAACTAACAGATTTGAACCTCAGTTTTGATTGAGCAGTTCTGAAACACTCTTTCTGTAGAAAATACAAGTGGACATTCAAGGCGCTAAGAGGACTATAGTGGAAAAAGGAAAAAGTTCACATAAAAACTACACAGAAGCTATCTGTGAAACTTCTCTCTGTTCTGTGCATTCAACTAACGGAGTTGAACCTTACTTTTGATTGAGAAGTTCTGAAACACTCTTTCTGTAGAAAATGCAAGTGGACATTCGGAGCGCTAAGAGGCCTATAGCGGAAAAAGTAATACCTTCAAATACAAAGTACACAGAAGCATTCTGTGAAACTTCTTTCTGTTCTTTGCATTCATCTAACAGAGTTGAAACTTAGTTTTGATTGAGCACTTCTGAAACACCCTTTCTATAGAAAATTCAATTGGACATTCAGGGAGCTATGAGGCCTCTAGTGGAAAAAGGAAAATTTTCAAATAAAAACTGCACAGAAGAAATCTGTGAAACTTCTTACTGTTCTGTGCATTCAACTAACAGATTTGAACCTCAGTTTTGATTGAGCAGTTCTGAAACACTCTTTCTGTAGAAAATACAAGTGGACATTCATGGCGCTAAGAGGCCCATAGTAGAAAAAGGAATATTTCAAACAAAAACTACACAGAACCAATCTGTGAAACTTCTTTCTCTTCTGTGTATTCAACTAACAGAGCTGAACATTACTTTTGATTGAGCAGTTATGAAACACCATTTCTTTTGAAAATGCAAGTGGACATTCGGAGCGCTAAGAGGCCTATAGCAGATAAAGGAATATCTTCAAATAAAAACGACACAGAAGCATTCTGTGAAACTTTTTTCTGTTCTGTGCATTCAACTAACAGAGTTGAACCTTACTTTTGATTGAGCAGTTCTGAAACACTCTTTCTGTAGAAAATGCAAGTGGACCTTCGCAGCGCTAAGAGGCCTATAGCGGAAAAGGAATATTTTCAAATAAAAACTGCACAGAACAAATCTGTGAAACTTCTCTCTGTTCTGTGCATTCAACTAACAGAGTTGAACCTTAGTTTGGATTGAGCAGTTCTGAAACACTCTTTCTGTAGAAAATACAAGTGGACATTCCGTGCGCTAAGAGGCCTATAGCGAAAAAAGTAATAAGTTCAAATAAAAACTACACAGAAGATATCTGTGAAACTTCTCTCTGTTCTGTGCATTCAACTAACAGAGTTGAACCTTAGTTTTGATTGAGCAGTTCTGAAACACACTTTCTGTAGAAAATGCAAGGGGACATTCATGGCGCTAATAGGCCCATAGTAGAAAAAGGAATATCTTCAAACAAAAACCACACAGAAGCAATCTGTGAAACTCCTTTCTGTTCTGTGCATTCAACTAACAGAGTTGAACCATACTTTTGATTGAGCAGTTCTGAAACACTCTTTCTGTAGAAAATGCAAGTGGACCTTCGGAGCGCTAAGGGGCCTATAGCGGAAAAAGTAATATCTTCAAATAAAAACTACACAGAAGATGTCTGTGAAACTTCTCTCTGTTCTGTGCATTCAACTAACAGAGTTGAACCTTAGTTTTGATTGAGCAGTTCTGAAACACTCTTTCTGTAGAAAATGCAAGTGGACATTCATGGCACTAAGAGGCACATAGTAGAAAAAGGAATATCTTCAAACAAAAACTACACAGAAGCAATCTGTGAAACTTCTTTCCGTTCTGTGAATTCAACTAACAGAGTTAAACCTTACTTTTGATTGAGCAGTTCTGAAACACTCTTTCTGTAGAAAATGCAAGTGCACATTCGGAGCGCTAAGAGGCCTACAGCGGAAAAAGTAATATCTTCAAATAAAAACTACACAGAAGCATTCTGTGAAACTTATTTCTGTTCTGTGCATTCAACTAACAGATTTTAACCTTACTTTTGATTGAGCAGTTCTGAAAAACTCTTTCTGTAGAAAATGCAATTGGATATTCAGGGCGCTAAGAGGCCTATAGTGGAAAAGGAAAATTTTCAAATAAAAACTGCACAGAAGAAATCTGTGAAACTTCTTACTGTTCTGTGCTTTCAACTAACAGATTTGAACCTCAGTTTTGATTGAGCAGTTCTGAAACACTCTTTCTGTAGAAAATACAAGTGGACATTCAAGGCGCTAAGACGACTACAGTGGAAAAAGGAAAAAGTTCACATAAAAACTACACAGAAGCAATCTGTGAAACTTCTCTCTGTTCTGTGCATTCAACTAACGGAGTTGAACCTTACTTTTGATTGAGAAGTTCTGAAACACTCTTTCTGTAGAAAATGCAAGTGGACATTCGGAGCGCTAGGAGGCCTATAGCGGAAAAAGTAATACCTTCAAATACAAAGTACACAGAAGCATTCTGTGAAACTTCTTTCTGTTCTTTGCATTCATCTAACAGAGTTGAACCTTAGTTTTGATTGAGCACTTCTGAAACACCCTTTCTATAGAAAATTCAATTGGACATTCAGGGAGCTATGAGGCCTATAGTGGAAAAAGGAATATTTTCAAATAAAAACTGCACAAAAGCAATCTGCGAAACATCTTACTGCTCTGTGCATTCAACTAACATAGTTGAACGTTAGTTTTTATTGGGCAGTTCTGAAACACTCTTTCTGTAGTAAATGCAAGTGGACATTCAGGGCGCTGAGAGGCCTATAGTGGGAAAAGGAATATCTTCAAATACAAACCACACAGAAGCAATCTGTGAAACTTCTTACTGTTCTGTGCATTCAACTAACAGAGTTGAACCTTAGTTATTATTGAGCAGTTCTGAAACACTCTTTCTGTAGAAAATGCAAGTGAATATTCAGGGCGCTAATAGGCCTATAGCGGAAAAATTAATATGTTCAGATAAAAACTACACAGAAGCAATCTGTGAAACTTCTTAATGTTCTGTGCATTCAACTAACAGAGTTGAACCTTAGTTTATATTGAGCAGTTGTGAAACACTCTTTCTGCAGAAAATGCAAGTGAACATTCAGGGAGCTAAGAGGCCTATAGTTGAAAATGTTTTATATTCAAATGAAAACTACAAAAAGCTATCTGTGAAACTTCTTACAGTTCTGTGCATTCAACTAACAGAGTTCAACCTTACTTTTGATTGAGCAGTTCTGAAACACCCTTTCGGTAGAAAATTCAAGTGGACATTAAGGGCGCTAAGAGGCCTATGGTGGAAAAAGGAATACCTTCAAATAAAAACTACACAGAAGCAATCTGTGAAACTTCTTACGGTTCTGTTCTTTAAACTAACACAGTTGAACCTTAATTTTGATTGAACAGTTCTGAAACACTCTTTCTGTAGAAAATGCAAGTGGATATTCATGGCGCTAAGAGGCCTATAGTGGAAAAGGGAATATCTTCAAACAAAAACTACAAAGAAGCAATCTGTGAAACTTCCTTCTGTTCTGTGCATTCAACTAACAGAGTTGAACCTTAGTTTGGATTGAGCAGTTCTGAAACACTCTTTCTGTAGAAAATACAAGTGGACATTCCGGGCGCTAAGGGGCCTATAGCGAAAAAAGAAATAAGTTCAAATAAACACTACACAGAAGATATCTGTGAAACTTCTCTCTGTTCTGTGCATTCAACTAACAGAGTTGAACCTTAGTTTTGATTGAGCAGTTCTGAAACACACTTTCTGTAGAAAATGCAAGTGGACATTCATGGCGAAAAGAGGCACATAGTAGAAAAAGGAATATCTTGAAACAAAAACCACACAGAAGCAATCTGTGAAACTTCTTTCTGTTCTGTGCATTCAACTAACATATTTGAACCATACTTTTGATTGAGCAGTTCTGAAACACTCTTTCTGTAGAAAATGCAAGTGGACCTTCGGAGCGCTAAGAGGCCTATAGCGGAAAAAGTAATATCTTCAAATAAAAACTACACAGAAGATATCTGTGAAACTTCTCTCTGTTCTGTGCATTCATCTAACGGAGTTGAAACTTAGTTTTGATTGAGCAGTTCTGAAACACTCTTTCTGTAGAAAATGCAAGTGGACATTCATGGCGCTAAGAGACACATAGTAGAAAAAGGAATATCTTCAAACAAAAACTACAGAGAAGCAATCTGTGAAACGTCTTTCTGTTCTGTGCATTCAACTAACAGAGTTAAACCTTACTTTTGATTGAGCAGTTCTGAAACTCTCTTTCTGTAGAAAATGCAAGTGGACCTTCGGAGCGCTAAGAGGCCTACAGCGGAAAAAGTAATATCTTTAAATAAAAACTACACAGAAGCATTCTGTGAAACTTAATTCTGTTCTGTGCATTCAACTAACAGATTTTAACCTTATTTTTGATTGAGCAGTTCTGAAACACTCTTTCTGTAGAAAATGCAATTGGACATTCAGGGCGCTAAGAGGCCTATAATGGAAAAGGAATATTTTCAAATAAAAACTGCACAGAAGCAATCTGCGAAACTTCTTACTGTTCTGTGCCTTCAACTAACATAGATGAACGGTAGATTCTATTGAGCAGTTCTGAAACACTCTTTCTGTAGAAAATGCAAGTGGACATTCAATGTGCTGAGAGGCCTATTGTGGGAAAAGGAATATCTTCAAATAAAAACCACACAGAAGCAATCTGTGAAACTTCTTACTGTTCTGTGCATTCAACTAACAGAGTTGAACCTTAGTTATTATTGAGCAGTTCTGAAACCCTCTTTCTGTAGAAAATGCAAGTGAACATTCAGGGCGCTAAGAGGCCTATAGCGGAAAAATGAATACGTTCAAATAAAAACTACAAAGAAGATATCTGTGAAATTTCTTACAGTTCTGTGCATTCAACTAACAGAGTTCAACCTTAGTTTCGATTGAGCAGTTCTGAAACACTCTTTCTGTAGAAAATGCAAGTGGACATTCAGGGCGCTAAGGGGCCTATGGTGGAAAAAGGAATACCTTCAAATAAAAACTACACAGAAGCCATCTGTTAAACTTCTTACGGTTCTGTTCTTTAAACTAACACAGTTGAACCCTAATTTTGATTGAACAGTTCTGAAACACTCTTTCTGTAGAAAATGCAAGTGGACATTCATGGCGCTAAGACGCCTACAGTTTAAAAGTGAATATCTTGAAACAAAAACTACAAAGAAGCAATCTGTGCAACTTCTTTCTGTTCTGTGCATTCAACTAACAGAGTTGAACCTTAGTTTTGATTGAGCAGTTCTGAAACACTCTTTCTGTACAAAATACAAGTGGACATTCAGGGCGCTAAGAGGCCTATAGTGGAAAAAGGAATAAGTTCAAATAAAAACTACACAGAAGATATCTGTGAAACTTCTCTCTGTTCTGTGCATTCAACTAACAGAGTTGAACCTTAGTTTTGATTGAGCAGTTCTGAAACACTCTTTCTGTAGGAAATGCAAGTGGACATTCATGGCGCTAAGAGGCCCATAGTAGAAAAAGGAATATCTTCAAACAAAAACTACACAGAAGCAATCTGTGAAACTACTTTCTGTTCTGTGCATTCAACTAAAAGAGTTGAACCTTACTTTTGATTGAGCAGTTCTGAAACACTCTTTTTGTAGAAAATGCAAGTGGACATTCAGGGCGCTAAGAGGCCTATAGTGGGAAAAGGAATATCTTCAAATAAAAACCACACAGAAGCAATCTGTGAAATTTCTTACTGTTCTGTGCATTCAACTAACAGAGTTGAAAGTTAGTTATTATTGAGCAGTTCTGAAACACTCTGTAGAAAATGCAAGTGAACATTCAGGGCGCTAAGAGGCCTATAGCGGAAAAATGAATATGTTCAAATAAAAACTACACAGAAGCAATCTGTGAAATTTCTTACTGTTCTGTGCATTCAACTAACAGATTTGAACCTTAGTTTATATTGAGCAGTTATGAAACACTCTTTCTGCAGAAAATGCAAGTGAACAATCAGGGCGCTAAGAGGCCTATAGTTGAAAAAGGTATATGTTCAAATAAAAACTACAAGGAAGCTATATGTGAAACTTCTTACAGTTCTGTGCATTCAACTAACAGAGTTCAACCTTACTTTTGATTGAGCAGTTCTTAAACACCCCTTCTATAGAAAATGCAAGTGGACATTCAGGGCGCTAAGAGGCCTATGGTGGAAAAAGGAATACCTTCAAATAGAAACTACACAGAAGCAATCTGTGAAAATTCTTACGGTTCTGTTCTTTAAACTAACACAGTTGAACCTTAATTTTGATTGAACAGTTCTGAAACACTCTTTCTGTAGAAAATGCAAGTGGATATTCATGGCGCTAAGGGCCCTACAGTGGAAAAGGGAATATCTTCAAACAAAAACTACAAAGAAGTAATCTGTGAAACTTCTTTCTGTTCTGTGCATTCAACTAACAGAGTTGAACCTTAGTTTGGATTGAGCAGTTCTGAAACACTCTTTCTGTAGAAAATACAAGTGGACATTCAGGGCGCTAAGATGCCTATAGTGGAAAAAGGAATAAGTTCACATAAAAACTACACAGAAGCTTTCTGTGAAACTTCTCTCTGTTCTGTGCATTCAACTAACAGGGTTGAACCTTACTTTTGATTGAGCAGTTCTGAAACACTCTTTCTGTAGAAAATGCAAGTGGACATTCATGGCGCTAAGAGGCCCATAGTAGAAAAAGGAATATCTTCAAACAAAAACTACACAGAAGCAATCTGTGAAACTTCTTTCTGTTCTGTGCATTCAGCTAACAGAGTTGAACCTTACTTTTGATTGAGCAGTTCTGAAACTCTCTTTCTGTAGAAAATGCAAGTGGTCTTTCGGAGCGCTAAGAGGCCTACAGCAGAAAATGTAATATCTTCAAATAAAAACCACACAGAAGCAATCTGTGAAACTTCTTACTGTTCTGTGCATTCAACTAACAGAGTTGAACCTTAGTTATTATTGAGCAGTTCTGAAACCCTCTTTCTGTAGAAAATGCAAGTGAACATTCAGGGCGCTAAGAGGCCTATAGCGGAAAAATGAATATGATCAAATAAAAACTACAAAGAAGATATCTGTGAAACTTCTTACAGTTCTGTGCATTCAACTAACAGAGTTCAACCTTAGTTTTGATTGAGCAGTTCTGAAACACCCTTTCTGTAGAAAATGCAAGTGGACATTCAGGGCGCTAAGTGGCCTATGGTGGAAAAAGGAATACCTTCAAATAAAAACTACACAGAAGCCATCTGTTAAACTTCTTACGGTTCTGTTCTTTAAACTAACACAGTTGAACCCTAATTTTGATTGAACAGTTCTGAAACACTCTTTCTGTAGAAAATGCAAGTGGACATTCATGGCGCTAAGACGCCTACAGTTTAAAAGTGAATATCTTGAAACAAAAACTACAAAGAAGCAATCTGTGCAACTTCTTTCTGTTCTGTGCATTCAACTAACAGAGTTGAACCTTAGTTTTGATTGAGCAGTTCTGAAACACTCTTCTGTAAAAAAAAAATCAGGCTAAAAAAAAAAAAAAAAAAAAAAACACAGAAGATATCTGTGAAACTTCTCTCTGTTCTGTGCATTCAACTAACAGAGTTGAACCTTAGTTTTGATTGAGCAGTTCTGAAACACTCTTTCTGTAGAAAATGCAAGTGGACATTCATGGCGCTAAGAGGCCCATAGTAGAAAAAGGAATATCTTCAAACAAAAACTACACAGAAGCAATCTGTGAAACTACTTTCTGTTCTGTGCATTTAACTAACAGATTTGAACCTTACTTTTGATTGAGCAGTTCTGAAACACTCTTTTTGTAGAAAATGCAAGTGGACCTTCGGAGCGCTAAGAGGCCTACAGCGGAAAAAGTAATATCTTCAAATAAAAACTACACAGAAGCATTCTGTGAAACTTCTTTCTATTCTGTGCATTCAACTAACAGAGTTTAACCTTACTTTTGATTGAGCAGTTCTGAGACACTCTTTCTGTAGAAAATGCAATTGGACATTCAGCGCGCTAAGAGGCCTATAGTGGAAAAGGAATATTTTGAAATAAAAACTGCACAGAAGCAATCTGCGAAACTTCTTACTGTTCTGTGCATTCAACTAACATAGTTGAACGGTAGTTTTTATTGAGCAGTTCTGAAACACTCTTGCTGTAGAAAATGCAAGTTGACATTCAGGGCGCTAAGAGGCCTATAGTGGAAAAAGGAATATCTTCAAATAAAAACCACACAGAAGCAATCTGTGAAATTTCTTACTGTTCTGTGCATTCAACTAACAGAGTTGAAAGTTAGTTATTATTGAGCAGTTCTGAAACACTCTGTAGAAAATGCAAGTGAACATTCAGGGCGCTAAGAGGCCTATAGCGGAAAAATGAATATGTTCAAATAAAAACTACACAGAAGCAATCTGTGAAACTTCTTACTGTTCTGTGCATTCAACTAACAGATTTGAACCTTAGTTTATATTGAGCAGTTATGAAACACTCTTTCTGCAGAAAATGCAAGTGAACAATCAGGGCGCTAAGAGGCCTATAGTTGAAAAAGGTATATGTTCAAATAAAAACTACACAGAATGGATAACTAGAATAACCAATGGAGAGAAGGGCTTCAAGGAGCCGATGGAGCTGAAAGCCAAGTTTCGAGAACTACGCAAAGATTGCAGAAGCCTCAGTAGCAGATGCGATCAACTGGAAGGAAGGGTATCGCTGATGGAAGATGAAATGAATGAAATGAAAAGAGAAGGGAAGTTTAGAGAAAAAAGGATAAAAAGAAATGAACAAAGCCTCCAAGAAATTTGGCACTATGTGAAAAGACCAAACCTACGTCTGATTGGTGTACCTTAAAATGATGGGGAGAATGGAACCAAGTTGGAAAACACTCTGCAAGATATTATCCAGGAGAACTTCCCCAATCTAGCAAGGCAGGCCACGATTCAGATTCAGGAAATACAGAGAACGCCACAAAGATACTCCTCGAGAAGGGCAACTCCAAGACACATTATTGTCAGATTCACCAAAGTTGAAATGAAAGAAAAAATGTTAAGGGCAGCCAGAGAGAAAGGTCGGGTTACCCACAAATGGAAGCCGATCAGACTAACAGCTGATCTCTCAGCAGAAACTCTACAAGCCAGAAGAGAGTGGGGGCCGATATTCAACATTCTTAAAGAAAAGAATTCTCAACCCAGAATCTCCTATCCCGCCAAACTAAGCTTCATAAGTGAAGGAGAAATAAAACACTTTACAGACAAGCAAACGCTTAGTGATTTCATCACCACCAGGCCTGCCCTAAAAGAGCTCCTGAAGGAAGCACTAAACATGGAAAGGAACAACCGGTACCAGCCACTGCAAAAGCATGCCAAATTGTAAAGACCATCGAGACTAGGAAGAAACTATAGCAACTAACGAGCAAAATAAGCAACTAACATCATAATGACAGGATCAGATTCACACATAACAATATTAACGTTAAATGTAAATGGGCTAAATGCTCCAATCAAAAGACACAGACTGGCAAGCTGGATAAGGAGTCAGGACCCATCAGTGTGCTGTATTCAGGAAACCCATCTCACGTGCAGAGACACACATAGACTCAAAATAAAGGGATGGAGGAAGATCTATCAAGCAACTGGAAAACAAAAAAAGGCAGGGGTTGCAATCCTAGTCTCTGATAAAATAGACTTTAAACCAACAAAGATCAAAAGAGACAAAGAAGGCCATTACATAATGGTAAAGGGATCAATTCATCAAGAAGAGCTAACTATCCTAAATATATATGCACCCAACACAGGAGCACCCAGATTCATAAAGCAAGTCCTGAGTGACCTACAAAGGGACTTAAACTCCCACACAATAATAATGGGAGATTTTAACACCCCACTTTCAGCATTAGACAGATCAACAAGACAGAAAGTTAACAAGGATATCCAGGAATTGAACTCAGCTCTACATAAAGTGGACCTAATAGACATCTACAGAACTCTCCACCCCAAGTCAACAGAATATACATTTTTTTCAGCACCACACCACACCTATTCCAAAATTGGCCACATAGTTGGAAGTAAAGCTCTCCTCAGCAAATGTAAAAGAACAGAAATTATAACAAACTGTCTCTCAGACCACAGTGCAATCAAACTAGAACTCAGGATTAAGAAACTCACTCAAAACCGCTCTACTACATGGAAACTGAACAACCTGCTCCTGAATGACTATTGGGTACATAATGAAATGAAGGCAGAAATAAAGATGTTCTTTGAAACCAACGAGAACAAAGACACAACATACCAGAATCTCTGGGACACATTCAAAGCAGTGTGTAGAGGGAAATTTATAGCACTAAATGCCCACAAGAGAAAGCAGGAAAGATCCAAAATTGACTCCCTAACATCACAATTAAAAGAACTAGAAAAGCAAGAGCAAACACATTCAAAAGCTAGCAGAAGGCTAGAAATAACTAAAATCAGAGCAGAACTGAAGGAAATAGAGACACAAAAAACCCTTCAAAAACTTAATGAATCCAGGAGCTGGTTTTTTGAAAAGATCAACAAAATTGATGGACCGCTAGCAAGACTAATAAAGAAGAAAAGAGAGAAGAATCAAATAGATGCAATAAAAAACGAAAAAGGGGATATCACCACCGATCCCACAGAAATACAATCTACCATCAGAGAATACTACAAACACTTCTATGCAAATAAACGAGAAAATCTAGAAGAAATGGATAAATTCCTCAACAAATACACCCTCCCAAGACTAAACCAGGAAGAAGTTGAATCTCTGAATAGACCAATAACAGGCTCTGAAATTGTGGCAATAATCAATAGCTTACCAACCAAAAAGAGTCCAGGACCTGATGGATTCACAGCCGAATTCTACCAGAGGTACAAGGAGGAACTGGTACCATTCCTTCTGAAACTATTCCAATCGATAGAAAAAGAGGGAATCCTCCCTAACACATTTTATGAAGCCAGCATCGTCCTGATACCAAAACCTGGCAGAGACATAACCATAAAAGAGAATTTCAGACCAATATCCTTGATGAACATTGATGCAAAAATCCTCAATAAAATACTGGCAAACCGAATCCAGCAGCACATCAAAAAGCTTATCCACCATGATCAAGTGGGCTTCATCCCTGGGATGCAAGGCTGGTTCAACATATGCAAATCAATAAATGTAATCCAACATATAAACAGAACCAAAGACAAAAACCACATGATTATCTCAATAGATGCAGAAAAGGCCTTTGACAAAATTCAACAACCCTTCATGCTAAAAACTCTCAATAAATTAGGTATTGATGGGACGTATCTCAAAATAATAAGAGCTATCTACGACAAACCCACAGCCAATATCATACTGAATGGGCAAAAACTGGAAGCATTCCCTCTGAAAACTGGCACAAGACAGGGATGCCCTCTCTCACCGCTCCTGTTCAACATAGTGCTGGAAGTTCTGGCCAGAGCAATCAGGCAGGAGAAGGAAATAAAAGGTATTCAATTAGGAAAAGAGGAAGTCAAATTGTCCCTGTTTGCAGATGACATGATTGTATATCTAGAAAACCCCATTGTCTCAGCCCAAAATCTCCTTAAGCTGATTAGCAACTTCAGCGAAGTCTCAGGATACAAAATTAATGTACAAAATTCACAAGCATTCTTGTACACCAATAACAGACAAACAGAGAGCCAAATCATGAGTGAACTCCCATTCACAATTGCTTCAAAGAGAATAAAATACCTAGGAATCCAACTTACAAGGGATGTGAAGGACCTCTTCAAGGAGAACTACAAACCACTGCTCAATGAAATAAAAGAGGATACAAACAAATGGAAGAACATTCCATGCTCATGGGTTGGAAGAATCAATATCGTGAAAATGGCCATACTGCCCAAGGTAATTTATAGATTCAATGCCATCCCCATCAAGCTACCAATGACTTTCTTCACAGAATTGGAAAAAACTACTTTAAAGTTCATATGGAACCAAAAAAGAGCCCGCATCGCCAAGTCAATCCTAAGCCAAAAGAACAAAGCTGGAGGCATCACGCTACCTGACTTTAAACTATACTACAAGGCTACAGTAACCAAAACAGCATGGTACTGGTACCACAACAGAGACATAGATCAATGGAACAGAACAGAGCCCTCAGAAATGATGCTGCATAGCTACAACTATCTGATCTTTGACAAACCTGACAAAAACAAGAAATGGGGAAAGGATTCCCTATTTAATAAATGGTGCTGGGAAACCTGGCTAGCCATATGTAGAAAGCTGAAACTGGATCCCTTCCTTACACCTTATACAAAAATTAATTCAAGATGGATTAAAGACTTATATGTTAGACCTAAAACCATTAAAATCCTACAAGAAAACCTAGGCAATACCATTCAGGACATAGGCGTGGGCAAGTACTTCATGTCTAAAACACCAAAAGCAATGGCAAGAAAAGCCAAAATCGACAAATGGGATCTCATTAAACTAAAGAGCTTCTGCACAGCAAAAGAAACTATCATCAGAATGAACAGGCAACCTACAGAATGGGAGAAAATTTTTGCAACCTACTCATCTGACAAAGGGCTAATATCCAGAATCTATAACGAACTCAAACAAATTTACAAGAAAAAAACAAACAACCCCATCAAAAAGTGGGCAGAGGACATGAACAGACACTTCTCAAAAGAAGACATTTATGCAGCCAGAAAACACATGAAGAAATGCTCATCATCACTGGCCATCAGAGAAATGCAAATCAAAACCACAGTGAGATACCATCTCACACCAGTTAGAATGGCCATCATTAAAAAATCAGGAAACAAGAGGAGCTGGAGAGGATGTGGAGAAATAGGAACACCTTTACACTGTTGGTGGGACTGTAAACTAGTTCAACCATTGTGGAAGTCAGTGTGGCGATTCCTCAGGGATCTCGAACTAGAAATACCATTTGACCCAGCCATCCCATTACTGGGTATATACCCAAAGGACTATAAATCATGCTGCTATAAAGACACATGCACACGTATGTTTATTGCGGCACTATTCACAATAGCAAAGAGTGGGAAACAACACAAATGTCCAACGACGATAGACTGGATTAAGAAAATGTGGCACATATACACCATGGAATACTATGCAGCCATAAAAAATGATGAGTTCGTGTACTTTGTAGGGACATGGATGAAACTGGGAAACATCATTCTCAGTAAACTATCGCAAGGACAAAAAACCAAACACCGCATGTTCTCACTCATAGGTGGGAATTGAACAATGAGAACTCATGGACACAGGAAGGGGAACATCACACTCCGGGGACTGTTGTGGGGTGGGGGGAGGGGGGAGGGACAGCATTAGGAGATACACCTAATGCTAAATGACGAGTTAATGGGTGCAGGAAATAAACATGGCACATGGATACATATGTAACAAACCTGCACATTGTGCACAAGTACCCTAAAACCCTAAAGTATAATAAAAAAAAAAAAAAAAAAACTACACAGAAGATATCTCTGAAACTTCTCTCTGTTCTGTGCATTCAACTAACAGAGTTGAACCTTAGTTTTGATTGAGAAGTTCTGAAACACTCTTTCTGTAGAAAATGCAAGTGGACATTCAGGGCGCTAAGAGGCCTATAGCGGAAAAATGAATATGTTCAAATAAAAACTACACAGAAGCAATCTGTGAAACTTCTTAGGGTTAGGGTTCTGTTCTTTAAACTAACACAGTTGAACCTTAATTTTGATTGAACAGTTCTGAAACACTCTGTCTGTAGAAAATGCAAGTGGACATTCATGGCGCTAAGAGGCCTATAGTGGAAAAGGGAATATCTTCAAACAAAACCTACAAAGAAACAATCTGTGAAACTTCTTTCTGTTCCGTGCATTCAACTAACAGTGTTGAACCTTAGTTTTGAATGAGCAGTTCTGAAACACTCTTTCTGTAGAAAATACAAGTGGAGATTCAGGGCGCTAAGAGGCCTATAGTGGAAAAAGGAATATGTTCAAATAAAAACTACACAGCAGATATCTGTGAAACTTCTCTCTGTTCTGTGCATTCAACTAACAGAGTTGAACCTTAGTTTTGATTGAGCAGTTCTGAAACACTCTTTCTGTAGAAAATGCAAGTGGACATTCATGGCGCTAAGAGGCCCATAGTAGAAAAAGGAATATGTTCAAACAAAAACTACACCGAAGCAATCTGTGAAACTTCTTTCTGTTCTGTGCATTCAACTAACAGAGTTGAACTTTACATTTGATTGAGCAGTTCTGAAACACTCTTTCTGTAGAAAATGCAAATGGACCTTCAGGGAGCTAAGAGGCCTATAGTGGAAAAAGGAATATTTTCAAATAAACACTACACAAAAGCAATCTGCGAAACATCTTTCTGTTCTGTGCATTCAACTAACATAGTTGAACGGTAGTTTTTATTGAGCAGTTCTGAAACACACTTTCTGTAGAAAATGCAAGTGGACATTCAGGGCGCTGAGCGGCCTATAGTGGGAAAAGGAATATCTTCAAATAAAAACCACACAGAAGCAATCTGTGAAACTTCTTTCTGTTCTGTGCATTCAACTAACAGAGTTGAACTCTAGTTTATATTGAGCAGTTATGAAACACTCTTTATGCTGAAAATTCAAGTGAATATTCAGGGCGCTAAGAGGCCTATAGTTGAAAAAGGTATATGTTCAAATAGAAACTGCAAGGAAGCTATCTGTGAAACTTCTTACAGTTCTGTGAATTCAACTAACAGAGTTCAACCTTACTTTTGATTGAGCAGTTCTGAAACACCATTTCTGTAGAAAATGCAAGTGGACATTCAGGGCGCTAAGAGCCCTATGGTGGAAAAAGGAATACCTTCAAATAAAAACTATACAGAAGCAATCTGTGAAACTTCCTAGGGTTCTGTTCTTTAAACTAACACAGTTGAACCTTAATTTTGATTGAACAGTTCTGAAACACTCTTTCTGTAGAAAATGCAAGTGGACATTCATGGCGCTAAGAGGCCTATAGTGGAAAAGGGAATATCTTCAAACAAAACCTACAAAGAAGCAATCTGTGAAACTTCTTTCTGTTCTGTGCATTCAACTAACAGAGTTGAAACTTAGTTTTGATTGAGCAGTTCTGAAACACTCTTTCTGTAGAAAATACAAGTGGACATTCAGGGAGCTAAGAGGCCTATAATGGAAAAAGGAATATGTTCAAATAAAAACTACACAGAAGATATCTGTGAAACTTCTCTCTGTTCTGTGCATTCAACTAACAGAGTTGAACCTTAGTTTTGATTGAGCAGTTCTGAAACACACTTTCTGTAGAAAATGCAAGTGGACATTCATGGCGCTAAGAGGCCCATAGTAGAAAAAGGAATATCTTCAAACAAAAACTACACAGAAGCAATCTGTGAAACTTCTTTCTGTTCTGTGCATTCAAATAACAGAGTTGAACCTTACATTTGACTGAGCAGTTCTGAAACACTCTTTCTGTGCAAAATGCAATTGGACATTCAGGGCGCTAAGAGGCCTATAGTGGAAAGGGAATATTTTCAAATAAAAACTGCACAGAAGAAATCTGTGAAACTTCTTACTGTTCTGTGCATTCAGCTAACAGAGTTGAACCTCAGTTTTGATTGAGCAGTTATGAAACACTCTTTCTGAAGAAAATGCAAGTGAACATTCAGGGCGCTAAGAGGCCTATAGTTGAAAAAGTTATATGTTCATATAAAAACTACAAAGAAGTTATATGTGAAACTTCTTACATTTCTGTGCATTCAACTAACAGAGTTCAACCTTACTTTTGATTGAGCAGTTCTGAAACACCCTTTCTGTAGAAAATGCAAGCGGACATTCAGGGCGCTAAGAGGCCTATGGTGGAAAAAGGAATACCTTCAAATAAAAACTACACAGAAGCAATCTGTGAGACTTCTTACGGTTCTGTTCTTTAAACTAACACAGTTGAAACTTAATTTTGATTGAACAGTTCTGAAACACTCTTTCTGTAGAAAATGTAAGTGGACATTCTTGGCACAAAGAGGCCTATAGTGGAAATGGGAATATCTTCAAAGAAAAACTACACAGAAGCATTCTGTGAAACTTCATTCTGTTCTTTGCATTCATCTAAAAGAGTTGAACCTTACTTTTGATTGAGCACTTCTGAAACAACCTTTCTATAGAAAATGTAATTGGACATTCCGGGAGCTAAGAGGCCTGTAGTGGAAAAACAATATTTTCAAATAAAAACTGCACAGAAGCAATCTGCGAAACTTCTTACTGTTCTGTGCATTCAACTAACATATTTGAACGGTAGTTTTTATTGAGCAGTTCTGAAACACTCTTTCTGTAGAAAATGCAAGTGGTCATTCAGGGCGCTGAGAGGCCTATAGTGGGAAAAGGAATATCTTCAAATCAAAACCACACAGAAGCAATCTGTGAAACTTCTTTCTGTTCTGTGCATTCAACTAAAAGAGTTGAACCTTAGTTATTATTGAGCAGTTCTGAAACACTCTTTCTGTAGAAAAAGCAAGTGAACATTCAGGGCGCTAAGAGGCCTAGAGCGGAAAAATGAATATGTTCAAATAAAAACTACACAGAAGCAATCTGTGAAACTTCTTACTGTTCTGTGCATTCAACTAACAGAGTTCAACCTTAGTTTATATTGAGCAGTTATGAAACACACTTTCTGCAGAAAATGCAAGTGAACATTCAGGGCTCTAAGAGGCCTATAGTTGAAAAAGGTATATGTTCAAATAAAAACTACAAAGAAGCTGTCTGTGAAACTACTTACAGTTCTGTGCATTCAACTAACAGAGTTCAACCTTACTTTTGATTGAGCAGTTCTGAAACACCCTTTCTGTAGAAAATGCAAGTGGACATTCAGGGCGCTAAGAGGCTTATGGTGGAAAAAGGAACACCTTCAAATAAAAACTACACAGAAGCAATCTGTGAAACATCTTACGGTTCTGTTCCTTAAACTAACACAGTTGAACCTTAATTTTGATTGAACAGTTCTGAAACACTCTTTCTGTAGAAAATGCAAGTGGACATTCATGGCGCTAAGAGGCCTATCGTGTAAAAGGGAATATCTTCCTTCAAAAACTACAAAGAAGCAATCTGTGAAACTTCTTACTGTTCTGTGCATTCAACTAACAGAGTTAAACCTTAGTTTATATTGAGCAGTTATGAAACACTCTTTCTGTAGAAAATGCAAGTGAACATTCAGGGCGCTAAGAGGCCTATGGTGGAAAAAGGAACACCTTCAAAAAAAAAACTACACAAAAGCAATCTGTGAAACTTCTTACGGTTCTGTTCTTTAAACTAACACAGTTGAACCTTAATTTTGATCGAACAGTTCTGAAACACTCTTTCTGTAGAAAATGCAATTGGACATTCATGGCGCTAAGAGGCCTATAGTGGGAAAGGGAATATCTTCAAACAAAAACTACAAAGAAGCAATCTGTGAAACTTCTTTCTGTTCTGTGCATTCAACTAACAGAGTTGAACCTTAGTTTTGATTGAGCAGTTCTGAAACACTCTTACTGTAGAAAATGCAAGTGGACATTCATGGCGCTAAGAGGCCCATAGTAGAAAAAGGAATATCTTCAAACAAAAACTACACAGAAGCAATCTGTGAAACTTCTTTCTGTTCTGTGCATTCAACTAACAGAATTGAACCTTACTTTTAATTGAGCAGTTCTGAAACACTCTTTCTGTAGAAAATGCAAGTGGACCTTCGGAGCGCTAAGAGGCCTATAGCGGAAAAAGTAATATCTTCAAATAAAAACTACACAGAAGAATTCTGTGAAACTTCTTTCTATTCTGTGCATTCAACTAACAGAGTTTAACCTTACTTTTGATTAAGCAGTTCTAAAACACTCTTTCTGTAGAAAATGCAATTGCACATTCAGGGCGCTAAGAGGCCTATAGTGGAAAAGGAATATTTTCAAATAAAAACTGCACAGAAGAAATCTGTGAAACTTCTTACTGTTCTGTGCATTCAACTAAAAGAGTTGAACCTCAATTTTGATTGAGTAGTTCTGAAACACTCTTTCTGTAGAAAATACAAGTGAACATTCAGAGGGCTAAGAGGACTATAGAGGAAAAAGGAAAAAGTTCACATAAAAACTACACAGAAGCTATCTGTGAAACTTCTTTCTCTTTTGTGCATTCAACTAACAGAGTTGAACCTTACATTTGATTGAGCAGTTCTGAAACACTCTTTCTGTAGAAAATGCAAGTGGACATTCGGAGCGCTAAGAGGCCTATAGCGGAAAAAGTAATATCTTCAAATAAAAACTACACAGAAGCATTCTGTGAAAATTCTTTCTGTTCTATGCATTCAACTAACAGAGTTTAACCTTACATTTGATTGAGCAGTTCTGAAACACTCTTTCTGTAGAAAATGCAATTGGACATTCAGGGCGCTAAGAGGCCTATAGTGGAAAAAGGAAAAAGTTCACATAAAAACTACACAGAAGCTATCTGTGAAACTTCTCTCTGTTCTGTGCATTCAACCAACGGAGTTGAAACTTACTTTTGATTGAGCAGTTCTGAAACACTCTTTCTGTAGAAAATGCAAGTGGACCTTCGGAGCGCTAAGAGGCCTATAGCGGAAAAATTAATACCTTCAAATACAAACTACACAGAAGCATTCTGTGAAACTTCTTTCTGTTGTTTGCATTCAACTAACAGAGTTTAACCTTACTTTTGATTGAGCAGTTCTAAAACACTCTTTCTGTAGAAAATGCAATTGGACATTCAGGGCGCTAAGAGGCCTATAGTGGAAAAGGAATATTTTCAAATAAAAACTGCACAGAAGAAATCTGTGAAACTTCTTACTGTTCTGTGCATTCAACTAAAAGAGTTGAACCTCAATTTTGATTGAGTAGTTCTGAAACACTCTTTCTGTAGAAAATACAAGTGAACATTCAGAGGGCTAAGAGGACTATAGAGGAAAAAGGAAAAAGTTCACATAAAAACTACACAGAAGCTATCTGTGAAACTTCTTTCTCTTTTGTGCATTCAACTAACAGAGTTGAACCTTACTTTTGATTGAGCAGTTCTGAAACACTCTTTCTGTAGAAAATGCAAGTGGACATTCGGAGCGCTAAGAGGCCTATAGCGGAAAAAGTAATATCTTCAAATAAAAACTACACAGAAGCATTCTGTGAAAATTCTTTCTGTTCTATGCATTCAACTAACAGAGTTTAACCTTACATTTGATTGAGCAGTTCTGAAACACTCTTTCTGTAGAAAATGCAATTGGACATTCAGGGCGCTAAGAGGCCTATAGTGGAAAAAGGAAAAAGTTCACATAAAAACTACACAGAAGCTATCTGTGAAACTTCTCTCTGTTCTGTGCATTCAACTAACGGAGTTGAAACTTACTTTTGATTGAGAAGTTCTGAAACACTCTTTCTGTAGAAAATGCAAGTGGACATTCGGAGCGCTAAGAGGCCTATAGCGGAAAAATTAATACCTTCAAATACAAACTACACAGAAGCATTCTGTGAAACTTCTTTCTGTTGTTTGCATTCATCTAACAGAGTTGAACCTTACTTTTGATTGAGCACTTCTGAAACACCCTTTCTATAGAAAATGCAATTGGACATTCAGGGAGCTAAGAGGCCTATAGTGGAAAAAGGAATATTTTCAAATAAAAACTGCACAGAAGCAATCTGCGAAACATCTTACTGTTCTGTGCATTCAACTAACATAGTTGAACGGTAGATTTTATTGAGCAGTTCTGAAACACTCTTTCTGTAGAAAATGCAAGTGGACATTCAGGGCGCTCAGAGGCCTATAGTGGGAAAAGGAATATCTTCAAATAAAAACCACACAGAAGCAATCTGTGAAACTTGTTACTGTTCTGTGCATTCAACTAACAGAGTTGAACCTTAGTTATTATTGAGCAGTTATGAAACCCTTTTTCTGTAGAAAATGCAAGTGAACATTCAGGGCGCTAAGAGGCCTATAGCGGAAAAATGAATATGTTCAAATAAAAACAACACAGAAGCAATCTGTGAAACTTCTAACTGTTCTGTGCATTCAACTAACAGAGTTGAACCTTAGTTTATATTGAGAAGTAATGAAACACTCCTTCTACAGAAAATGCAAGTGAACATTCAGGGCGCTAAGAGGACTATAGTTGAAAAAGATATATGTTCAAATAAAAACTACAAAGAAGCTATCTGTGAAACTTCTTACAGTTCTGTGCATTCAACTAACAGAGTTCAACCTTACTTTTGATTGAGCAGTTCTGAAACACCCTTTCTGTAGAAAATGCAAGTGGACATTCAGGGCGCTAAGAGGCCTATGGTGGAAAAAGGAATACCTTCAAATAAAAACTACACAGAAGCAAACTCTGAAACTTATTACGGTTCTGTTTTTTAAACTAACAGAGTTGAAACTTAATTTTGATTGAACAGTTCTGAAACACTCTTTCTGTAGAAAATGCAAGTGGACATTCATGGCGCTAAGAGGCCTATAGTGGAAAAGGGCATATCTTCAAACAAAAACTACAAAGAAGCAATCTGTGAAACTTCTTTCTGTTCTGTGCATTCAACTAGCAGTGTTGAACCTTAGTTTTGATTGAGCAGTTCTGAAACACTCTTTCTGTAGAAAATACAAGTGGACCTTCAGGGCGCTAAGAGGCCTATAGTGGAAAAAGGAATAAGTTCAAATAAAAACTACACAGAAGATATCTGTGAAACTTCTCTCTGTTCTGTGCATTCAACTAACAGAGTTGAACTTTAGTTTTTATTGAGCAGTTCTGAAACACTCTTTCTGTAGAAAATGCAAGTGGACATTCATGGGGCTAAGAGGCCCATAGTAAAAAAAGGAATATCTTCAAACAAAAACTACATAGAAGCAATCTGTGAAACTTCTTTCTGTTCTGTGCATTCAACTAACAGACTTGAATCTCACTTTTGATTGAGCAGTTCTGAAACACTCTTTCTGTAGAAAATGCAAGAGAACCTTCGGAGCGCTAAGAGGCCTACAGTGGAAAAAGTAATATCTTCAAATAAAAACTACACAGAAGCATTCTGTGAAACTTCTTTCTGCTCTGTGCATTCAACTAACAGAGTTTAACCTTACTTTTGACTGAGAAGTTCTGAAACACTCTTTCTGTAGAAAATGCAATTGGACATTCTGGGCGCTAAGAGGCCTATAGTGGAAAAGGAATATTTTCAAATAAAAATTGCACAGAAGAAATCTATGAAACTTCTTACTGTTCTGTGCATTCAACTAACAGAGTTGAACCTCAGTTTTGATTGAGCAGTTGTGAAACACTCTTTCTGTAGAAAATACAAGTGGACATTCAGGGCGCTAAGAGGACTATAGTGGAAAAAGGAAAAAGTTCACAGAAAAACTACACAGAAGCTATCTTTGAAACTTCTCTCTGTTCTGTGCATTCAACTAAAGGAGTTGAACGTTACTTTTGATTGAGAAGTTCTGAAACACTCTTTCTGTAGAAAATGCAAGTGGACCTTCGGAGCGCTAAGAGGCCTATAGCAGAAAAAGTAATACCTTCAAATACAAACTACACAGAAGCATTCTGTGAAACTTATTTCTGTTCTTTGCATTCATCTAACAGAGTTGAACCTTACTTTTGATTGAGCACTTCTGAAACACCCTTTCTATAGAAAATGCAATTGGACATTCAGGGAGCTAAGAGGCCTATAGTGGAAAAAGGAATATTTTCAAATAAAAACTGCACAGAAGCAATCTGCGAAACTTCTTACTGTTCTGTGCATTGAACTAAGATAGTTGAGCGGTAGTTTTTATTGAGCAGTTCTGAAACACTCTTTCTGTAGAAAATGCAAGTGGACATTCAGGGCGCTGAGAGGCCTATAGTGGGAAAAGGAATATCTTCAAATAAAAAACACAGAAGCAATCTGTGAAACTTCTTACTGTTCTGTGCATTCAACTAACAGAGTTGAACCTTAGTTTGGATTGAGCAGTTCTGAAACACTCTTTCTGTAGAAAATACAAGTGGACATTCAGGGCGCTAAGAGGCCTGTAGTGGAAAAAGGAATAAGTTCAAATAAAAACTACGCAGAATATATCTGTGAAACTTCTCTCTGTTCTGTGCATTCAACTAACAGAGTTGAACCTTAGTTTTCATTGAGCAGTTCCGAAACACTCTTTCTGTAGAAAATGCAAGTGGACATTCATGACGCTAAGAGGCCCATAGTAGAAAAATGAATATATTCAAACAAAAACTACACAGAAGCAATCTGTGAAATTTCTCACGGTTCTGTTCTTTAAACTAACACAGTTGAACCTTAGTTATTATTGAGCAGTTCTGAAACACTCTTTCTGTAGAAAATGCTAGTGGACATTCAGGGCGCTGAGAGGCCTATAGTGGGAAAAGGAATATCTTCAAATAAAAACCACACAGAAGCAATCTGTGAAACTTCTTACTGTTCTGTGCATTCAACTAACAGAGTTGAACCTTACTTTTGATTGAGCAGTTCTGACACACTCTTCCTGTAGAAAATGCAAGCGGACCTTGGGAGCGCTAAGAGGCCTATAGCGGAAAAAGTAATATCTTCAAATAAAAACTACACAGAAGCAATCTGTGAAACTTCTTTCTGTTCTGTGCATTCAACTAACAGAGTTTAACCTTACTTTTGATTGAGCAGTTCTGAAACACTCTTTCTGTAAAAAATGCAATTGGACATTCAGGGCGCTAAGAGGCCTATAGTGGAAAAAGAATATTTTCAAATAAAAACTGCACAGAAGAAATCTGTGAAACTTCTTACTGTTCTGTGCATTCAACTAACAGAGTTGAACCTCAGTTTTGATTGAGCAGTTCTGAAACAATCTTTCTGTAGAAAATACAAGTGGACATTCAGGGAGCTAAGAGGCCTACAGTGGAAAAAGGAATAAGCTCAAATAAAAACTACACAGAAGATATCTGTGAAACTTCTCTCCGTTCTGTTCAATCAACTAACAGATTTGAAACTTAGTTTTGATCGAGCAGTTCTGAAACAATCTTTCTGTAGAAAATGCAAGTGGACAGTCGTGGCGCTAAGAGGCCCATAGTAGAAAAAGAAATATCTTCAATCAAAAACTACACAGAAGCAATCTGTGAAACTTCTTACGGTTCTGTTCTTTAAACTAACACAGTTGAACCTTAGTTATTATTGAGCAGTTCTGAAACACTCTTTCTGTAGAAAATGCAATTGGACATTCGGGGCGCAAAGACGCCTATATTGGAAAAGGAATGTTTTCAAATAAAAACAGCACAGAAGAAATCTGTGAAACTTCTTACTGTTCTGTGCATTCAACTGACAGAGCTGAACCTCAGTTTTGATTGAGCAGTTCTGAAACACTCTTTCTGTAGAAAATACAATTGGACATTCAGGGCGCGAAGAGGACTATAGTGGAAAAAGGAAAAAGTTCACATAAAAACTACACAGAAGCTATCTGTGAAACTTCTCTCTGTTCTGTGCATTCAACTAACGGAGTTGAACATTACTTTTGATTGAGAAGTTCCGAAACACTCTTTCTGTAGAAAATGCAAGTGGACAATCGGAACGCTAAGACGCCTATAGCGGAAAAAGTAATACCTTCAAATACAAACTACACAGAAGCAATCTGTGAAACTTCTTTCTGTTCTTTGCATTCATCTAACAGAGTTGAACCTTACTTTTGATTGAGCACTTCTGAAACACCCTTTCTATAGAAAATGCAATTGGACATTCTGGGAGCTAAGAGACCTATAGTGGAAAAAGGAATATTTTCAAATAAAAACTGCACAGAAGCAATCTGCGAAACTCCTTACTATTCTGTGTATTCAACTAACATAGTTGAATGGTAGTTTTTATTGAGAAGTTCTGAAACACCCTTTCTGTAGAAAATGCAAGTGGACATTCAGGGCGCTGAGAGGCCTATAGTGGGAAAAGGAATATCTTCAAATAAAAACCACACAGAAGCAATCTGTGAAACTTCTTACTGTTCTGTGCATTCAACTAACAGTGTTGAACCTTAGTTTATATTGAGCAGTTATGAAACACTCTTTCTGCAGAAAATGCAAGTGAACATTCAGGGCGCTAAGAGGCCTATAGTTGAAAAAGATATATGTCCAAATAAAAACTACAAAGAAGCTATCTGTGAAACTTCTTACATTTCTGTGCATTCAACTAACGGAGTTGAACCTTACTTTTGATTGAGAAGTTCTGAAACACTCTTTCTGTAGAAAATGAAAGTGGACATTCGGAGCGCTAAGAGGCCTATAGAGGAAAAAGTAATACCTTCAAATACAAACTACACAGAAGCATTCTGTGAAACTTCTTTCCGTTCTTTGCATTCATCTAACAGAGTTGAACATTACTTTTCATTCAGCACTTGTGAAACACCCTTTCTATAGAAAATGCAATTGGACATTCTGGGAGCTAAGAGGCCTATAGTGGAAAAAGGAATATTTTCAAACAAAAACTGCACAGAAGCAATCTGTGAAACTTCTTTCTGTTCTGTTCATTCAACTAACATAGTTGAACGGTAGTTTTTATTGAGCAGTTCTGAAACACTCTTTCTGTAGAAAATGCAAGTGAACATTCAGGGCGCTAAGAGGCCTATAGTTGAAAAAGGTATATGTTCAAATAAAAACTACAAAGAAGCAATCTGTGAAACTTCTTTCAGTTCTGTGCATTCAACTAACAGATTTCAACCTTATTTTTGATTGTGCAGTTCTGAAACACCCTTTCTGTATAAAATGCAAGTGGACATTCAGGGCGATAAGAGGACTATGGTGGAAAAAGGAATACCTTCAAATAAAAACTACACAGAAGCAATCTGTGATACATCTTATGGTTCTGTTTTTTAAACTAACACAGATGAAACTTAATTTTGATTGAACAGTTCTGAAAAACTCTTTCTGTAGAAAATGCAAGTGGACATTCATGGCGCTATGAGGCCTATAGTGGAAAAGGGAATATCTTCAAACCAAAACTACAAAGAAGCAATCTGTGAAACCTATTTCTGTTCTGTGCATTCAACTAACAGAGTTGAACCTTAGTTTTGATTGAGCAGATCTGAAACACTCTTTCTGTAGAAAATACAACTGGACATTCAGGGCGCTAAGAGGCCTATAGTGGAAAAAGGAATAAGTTCAAATAAAAACTACACAGAAGATATCTGTGAAACTACTCTCTGTTCTGTGCATTCAACTAAGAGAGTTGAACCTTAGTTATTATTGAGCAGTTCTGAAACACTTTTTCTGTAGGAAATGCAAGTGAACATTCAGGGCGCTAAGAGGCCTATAGCGGAAAAATGAATATGTTCAAATAAAAACCACACAGAAGCTATCTGTGAAACTTCTTACAGTTCTGTGCATTCAACTAACCGAGTTCAACCTTACTTTTTATTGAGCAGTTCTGAAACACCCTTTCTGTAGAAAATGCAAGTGGACATTCAGGGCGCTAAGAGGCCTATGGTGGAAAAAGGAATACCTTCAAATAAAAACTACACAGAAGCAATCTGTGAAACATCTTACGGTTCTGTTATTTAAACTAACACAGTTGAACCTTAATTTTGATTGAAAACTTCTGAAACGCTCTTTCTGTAGTAAATGCACGTGGACATTCATGGCGCTAAGAGGCCTATAGTGGAAAAGGGAATATCTTCAAACAAAAACTACAAAGAAGCAATCTGTGAAAATTCTTTCTGTTCTGTGCATTCAACTAACAGAGTTGAACCTTAGTTTTGATTGAGCAGTTCTGAAACACTCTTTCTGTAGAAAATACAAGTGGACATTCAGGGCGCTAAGAGGCCTATAGTGGAAAAAGTAATAAGTTCAAATAAAAACTACACAGAAGATATCTGTGAAACTTCTCTCTGTTCGGTGCATTCAATAAACAGAGTTGAAACTTAGTTTTGATTGAGCAGTTCTGAAACACTCTTTCTGTAGAAAATGCCACTGGACATTCATGGCGCTAAGAGGCCCAGAGTAGAAAAAGGAATATCTACAAACAAAAACTACACAGATGCAATCTGTGAAACTTCTTTCTGTTCTGTGCATTCAACTAACAGATTTGAACCTTACTTTTGATTGAGAAGTTCTGAAACACTCTTTCTGTAGAAAATGCAAGTGGACATTCAGAGCGCTAAGAGGCCTATAGCGGAAAAAGTAATATCTTCAAATAAAAACTACACAGAAGCAATCTGTGAAACTTCTTTCTGTTCTGTGCATTCAACTAACAGAGTTTTACCTTACTTTTGATTGAGCAGTTCTGAAACACTCTTTCTGTAGAAAATGCAATTGGACATTCAGGGCGCTAAGAGGCCTATGGTGGAAAAAGGAATAAGTTCACAAAAAAACTACACAGAAGATATCTGTGAAACTTCTCTCTGTTCTGTGCATTCAACTAACAGAGTTGAAACTTAGTTTTGATTGAGCAGTTCTGAAACACTCTTTCTGTAGAAAATGCAAGTGGACATTCATGGCGCTAAGAGGCCCATAGTAGAAAAAGGAATATCTTCAAACAAAAACTACACAGAAGCAATCTGTGAAACTTCTTACTGTTCTGTGCATTCAACTAACAGAGTTGAACCTCAGTTTTGATTGAGCATTTATGAAACACTCTTTCTGAAGAAAATGCAAGTGAACATTCAGGGCGCTAAGAGGCCTATAGTTGAAAAAGGTATATGTTCAAATAAAAACTACAAAGAAGCTATCTGTGAAACTTCTTACAGTTCTGTGCATTCAACTAACAGAGTTCAACCTTACTTTTGATTGAGCAGTTCTGAAACACCGTTTCTGCAGAAAATGCAAGTAGACAGTCATGGCGCTATGAGGCCCATGGTAGAAAAAGGAATACCATCAAATAAAAACTACACAGAAGCAATCTGTGAAACTTCTTACGGTTCTGTTCTTTAAACTAACTCAGTTGAACATTAATTTTGATTGCACAGTTCTGAAACACTGTTTCTGTAGAAAATAAAAGTGGACATTCAGGGCGCTAAGAGGACTATACTGGAAAAAGGAAAATGTTCACATAAAAACCACACAGAAGCAATCTGTTAAACTTCTTACTGTTCTCTGCATTCAACTAACGGAGTTGAACCTTACATTTGATTGAGAAGTTCTGAAACAATCTTTCTGTAGAAAATGCAACTGGACATTCAGGGCGCTAAGAGGCCTATAGTAAAAAAAGGAATGTTTTCAAACAAAAACTGCACAGAAGCAATCTGCGAAACTTCTTACTGTTCTGTGCATTCAACTAACATAGTTGAACGGTAGATTTTATTGAGCAGTTCTGAAACACTCTTTCTGTAGAAAATGCAATTGGACATTCAGGGCGCAAAGAGGCCTATAGTGGAAAAGGAATATTTTCAAATAAAAACTTCACAGAAGAAATCTGTGAAACTTCTTACTGTTCTGTGCATTCAACTAACAGAGTTGAACCTCAATTCTGATTGAGCAGTTCTGAAACACTCTTTCTGTAGAAAATACAAGAGGACATTCAGGGCGCTAAGAGGACTATGGTGGAAAAAGGAAAAAGTTCACATAAAAACTACACAGAAGCTATCTGTGAAACTTCTCTCTGTTCTGTGCATTCAACTAACGGAGTTGAACCATACTTTTGATTGAGAAGTTCTGAAACACTCTTTCTGTAGTAAATGCAAGTGGACCTTTGGAGCGCTAAGAGGCCTATAGCGGAAAAAGTAATACCTTCAAATACAAACTACACAGAAGCATTCTGTGAAACTTCTTACTGTTCTTTGCATTCATCTAACAGAGTTGAACCTTACTTTTGATTGAGCACTTCTGAAACACCCTTTCTATAGAAAATGCCACTGGACATTCAGGGAGCTAAGAGGCCTATAGTGGAAAAAGGAATATTTTCAAATAAAAACTGCACAGAAGCAATCTGCGAAAATTCTTACTGTTCTGTGAATTCAACTAACATATTTGAACGGTAGTTTTTATTGAGCAGTTCTGAAACACTCTTTCTGTAGAAAATGTAAGTGGACATTCAGGGCGCTGAGAGGCCTATAGTGGGAAAAGGAATATCTTCAAATAAAAAAAACAAAGAAGCAATCTGTGAAACTTCTTGCTGTTCTGTGCATTCAACTAACAGATTTGAACCTTAGTTATTATTGAGCAGTTCTGAAACACTCTTTCTGTAGAAAATGCAAGTGAACATTCACTGCGCTAAGAGGCCTATAGACGAAAAATGAGTATGTTCAAATAAAAACTACAAAGAAGCAATCTGTGAAACTTCTTACTGTTCTCTGCATTCAAATAACAAAGTTGAACCTTAGTGTATATTGAACAGTTATGAAACAATCTTTCTGCAGAAAATGGAAGTGTACATTCAGGGCGCTAAGAGGGCTATAAGTGAAAAAGTTATATGTTCAAATAAAAACTACAAAGAAGCTATCTGTGAAACTTCTTATAGTTCTGTGCATTCAACTATCAGAGTTCAACCTTACATTTGATTGAGCAGTTCTGAAACACCCTTTCTGTAGAAAATGAAAGTGGACATTCAGGGCGCTAAGAGACCTATGGTGGAAAAAGAAATAACTTCAAATAAAAACTACACAGAAGCAATATGTGAAACTTCTTACGGTTCTGTTCTTTAAACTAACACAGTTGAACCTTAATTTTGATTGAACAGTTCTGAAACACTCTTTCTGTAGAAAATGCAAGTGGACATTCATGGCGCTAAGAGGCCCATAGTAGAAAAAGGAATATCTTCAAACAAAAACTACACAGAAGCAATCTGTGAAACTTCTTTCTGTTCTGTGCATTCAACTAACAGAGTTAAACCTTACTTTTTATTGAGCAGTTCTGAAACACTCTTTCTGTAGAAAATGCAAGTGGACCTTCGGAGCGCTAAGAGGCCTATAGCGGAAAAAGTAATATCTTCAAACAAAAACTACACAGAAGCATTCTGTGAAATTTCTTTCTGTTCTGTGCATTCAACTAACAGAGTTTAACCTTACTTTTGATTGAGCAGTTCTGAAACACTCTTTCTGGAGAAAATGCAATTGGACATTCAGGGCGCTAAGAGGCCTATAGTGGAAAAGGAATATTTTCAAATAAAATCTTCACAGAAGAAACCTGTGAAACTTCTTACTGTTCTGTGCATTCAACTAACAGAGTTGAACCTCAGTGTTGATTGAGCAGTTCTGAAACACTCTTTCTGTAGAATATACAAGTGGACATTCAGGGCGCTAAGAGGACTATAGTGGAAAAAGGAAAAAGTTCACATAAAAACTACACAGAAGTTATCTGTGAAACTTCTCTCTGTTCTGTGCATTCAACTATCGAAGTTGAACTTTACTTTTGATTGAGAAGTTCTGAAACACTCTTTCTGTAGATAATGCAAGTGGACCTTCGGAGCGCTAAGAGGCCTATAGCGGAAAAAGTAATACCTTCAAATAAAAATTACACAGAATCATTCTGTGAAACTTCTTTCTGTTCTTTGCATTCATCTAACAGAGTTGAACCTTACTTTTGATTGAGTACTTCTGAAACACCCTTTCTATAGAAAATGCAATTGGACATTCAGGGAGCTAAGAGGCGTATAGTGGAAAAAGGAATATTTTCAAATAAAAACTGCACAGAAGCAATCTGCGAAACTCCTTACTGTTCTGGGCATTCAACTAACATAGTTGAGCGGTAGTTTTTATTGAGCAGTTCTGAAACACACTTTCTGTAGAAAACGCAAGTGGACATTCAGGGCGCTGAGAGGCCTACAGTGGGAAAAGGAAAATCTTCAAATAAAAAAAACACAGAAGCAATCTGTGAAACTTCTTACTGTTCTGTGAATTCAACTAACAGAGTAGAACCTTAGTTATTATTGAGAGGTTCTGAAACACTCTTTCTGTAGAAAATGCAAGTGGACATTCGGAGCGCTAAGAGGCCTATAGCGGACAAAGTAATATCTTCAAATAAAGACTACACAGAAGCATTCTGTGAAACTTCTTTCTGTTCTGTGCATTCAACTAACAGATTTTAACCTTACTTTTGATTGAGCAGTTCTGAAACACTCTTTCTGTAGAAAATGCAACTGGACATTCAGGGCGCTAAGAGGCCTATAGTAAAAAAAGGAATGTTTTCAAACAAAAACAGCACAGAATCAATCTGCGAAACTTCTGACTGTTCTGTGCATTCAACTAACATAGTTGAATGGTAGTTTTTATTGAGCAGTTCTGAAACACACTTTCTGTACAAAATCCAAGTGGACATTCTTGGCGCTAAGAGGCCCATATTAGAAAAAGGAGTATCTTCAAACAAAAACTACACAGAAGGAATCTGTGAAACTCCTTTCTGTTCTGTGCATTCAACTAACAGAGCTGAACCTTACTTTTGATTGAGCAGTTCTGAAACACTCTTTCTGTAGAAAATGCAAGTGGACTTTCGGAGCGCTAAGAGGCCTATAGCGGAAAAAGTAATATCTTCAAATAAAAACTACACAGAAGCATTCTGTGAAACTTCTTTCTGTTCTGTGCATTCAACTAACAGAGTTTAACCTTACTCTTGATGGAGAAGTTCTGAAACACTCTTTCTGTAGAAAATGCAATTGGACATTTAGGGCGCTAAGAGGCCTATAGTGAAAAAGGAATATTTTCAAATAAAAACTTCACAGAAGAAATCTGTGAAACTGCTTACTGTTCTGTGCATTCAACTAACAGAGTTGAACCTCAATTCTGATTGAGCAGTTCTGAAACACTCTTTCTGTAGAAAATACAAGTGGACATTCAGGGCGCTAAGAGGACTATGGTGGAAAAAGGAAAAAGTTCACATAAAAACTACACAGAAGCTATCTGTGAAACTTCTCTCTGTTCTGTGCATTCAACTAACGGAGTTGAAGCATACTTTTGATTGAGAAGTTCTGAAACACTCTTTCTGTAGTAAATGAAAGTGGACCTTCGGAGCGCTAAGAGGCCTATAGCGGAAAAAGTAATACCTTCAATACAAACTACACAGAAGCATTCTGTGAAACTTCTTACTGTTCTTTGCATTCATCTAACAGAGTTGAACCTTACTTTTTATTGAGCACTTCTGAAACACCCTTTCTATAGAAAATGCCATTGGACATTCAGGGAGCTAAGAGGCCTATAGTGGAAAAAGGAATATTTTCAAATAAAAACTGCACAGAAGCAATCTGCGAAAATTCTTACTGTTCTGTGAATTCAACTAACATAGTTGAACGGTAGTTTTTATTGAGCAGTTCTGAAACACTCTTTCTGTAGAAAATGTAAGTGGACTTTCAGGGCACTGAGATGCCTATAGTGGGAAAAGGAATATCTTCAAATAAAAAAAACAAAGAAGCAATCTGTGAAACTTCTTGCTGTTCTGTGCATTCAACTAACAGATTTGAACCTTAGTTATTATTGAGCAGTTCTGAAACTCTCTTTCTGTAGAAAATGCAAGTGAACATTCACTGCGCTAAGAGGCCTATAGCCGAAAAATGAATATGTTCAAATAAAAACTACACAGAAGCAATCTGTGAAACTTCTTACTGTTCTGTGCATTCAACTAACTAAGTTGAACCTTAGTGTATATTGAGCAGTAATGAAACACTCTTTCTGCAGAAAATGCAAGTGTACATGCAGGGCGCTAAGAGGCCTATAAGTGAAAAAGTTATATGTTCAAATAAAAACTACAAAGAAGCTATCTGTGAAACTTCTTACAGTTCTGTGCATTCAACTATCAGAGTTCAACCTTACTTTTGATTGAGCAGTTCTGAAACACCCTTTCTGTAGAAAATGAAAGTGGACATTCAGGGCGCTAGGAGACCTATAGTGGAAAAAGAAATAACTTCAAATAAAAACTACACAGAAGCAATCTGTGAAACTTCTTACGGTTCTGTTCTTTAAACTAACACAGTTGAACCTTAATTTTGATTGAACAGTTCTGAAACACTCTTTCTGTAGAAAATGCAAGTGGACATTCATTTCGCTAAGAGGCCTATAGTGGAAAAGGGAATATCTTCAAACAAAAACTACAAAGAAGCAATCTGTGAAACTTCTTTCTGTTCTGTTCATTCAACTAACTGGGTTGAACCTTAGTTTTGATTGAGCATTTCTGAAACACTCTTTCTGTAGAAAACACAAGTGGACATTCAGGGCGCTAAGAGGCCTATAGTGGAAAAAGGAATAAGTTCAAATAAAAACTACACAGAAGATATCTGTGAAACTTCTCTCTGTTCTGTGCATTCAATTAACAGAGTTGAACCTTAGTTTTGATTGAGTAGTTCTGAAACACTCTTTCTGTAGAAAATAAAAGTGGACATTCAAGGCGCTAAGAGGACTACAGTGGAAAAGGGAAAAAGTTCACATAAAAACTACGCAGAAGCTGTCTGTGAAAATACTCTCTCTTCTGTGCATTCAACTAACGGAGTTGAAACTTACTTTTGATTGAGAAGTTCTGAAACGCTCTTTCTGTAGAAAATGCAAGTGGACATTCGGAGCGCTAAGAGGCCTTTAGCGGAAAAAGTAATACCTTCAAATACAAACTACACAGAAGCATTCTGTGAAACTTCTTTCTGTTCTTTGCATTCATCTGACAGAGTTGAACCTTATTTTGATTGAGCACTTCTGAAACACCCTTTCTATAGAAAATGCAATTTTACATTCAGGGAGCTAAGCGGCCTATAGTGGAAAAAGGATTATTTTCAAATAAAAACTGCACAGAAGCAATCTGCGAAACTTCTTACTGTTCTGTGCATTCAACTAACATAGTTGAACGGTGGTTTTTATATAGCAGTTCTGAAACACACTTTCTGTAGAAAATGCAAGTGGACATTCAGGGCGCTGAGAGGCCTATAGTGGGAAAAGGAATATCTTCAAATAAAAACCACAAAGAAGCAATCTGTGAAACTTCTTACTGTTCTGTGCATTCAACTAACAGAGTTGAACCTTAGTTATTATTGAGCAGTTCTGAAACACACTTTCTGTAGGAAATGCAAGTGAACATTCAGGGCGCTAAGAGGCCTATAGTTGAAAAAGGTATATGTTCAAATAAAAACTACAAAGAAGCTATCTGTGAAACTTCTTTCAGTTCTGTGCATTCAACAAACAGAGTTCAACCTTACTTTTGATTGAGCAGTTCTGAAACACCCTTTCTGTATAAAATGCAAGTGGACATTCAGGGCGCTAAGAGGACTATGGTGGAAAAAGGAATACCTTCAAATAAAAACTACACAGAAGCAATCTGTGAAATTTCTTATGGTTCTGTTCTTTAAACTAACACAGTTGAACCTTAATTTTGATTGAACAGTTCTGAGACACTCTTTCTGTAGATAATTCAAGTGGACATTCATGGCGCTAAGAGGCCTATAGTGGAAAAGGGAATATCTTCAAACAAAAACTACAAAGAAGCAATCTGTGAAACTTATTTCTGTTCTGTGCATTCAACTAATAGAGGTGAAACTTAGCTTTGATTGAGCAGATCTCAAACACTCTTTCTGTAGAAAATACAAGTGGACATTCAGGGCGCTAAGAGGCCTATAGTGGAAAAAGGAATAAGTTCAAATAAAAACTACACAGAAGATATCTGTGAAACTGCTCTCTGTTCTGTGCATTCAACTAACAGAGTTGAACCTTAGTTTTGATTGAGCAGTTCTGAAACACTCTTTCTGTAGAAAATGCAAGTGGGCCTTCAGGGCGCTAAGAGGTCTAAAGTGGAAAAAGGAAAAAGTTCACATAAAAACTACACAGAAGCTATCTGTGAAACTTCTCTCTGTTCTGTGCATTCAACTGAAGGAGTTGAACATTACTATTGATTGAGAAGTTCTGAAACACTCTTTCTGTAGAAAATGCAAGTGGACATTCGGAGCGCTAAGAGGCCTATAGCGGAAAAAGTAATACCTTCAAATAAAAACTACACAGAATCATTCTGTGAAACTTCTTTCTGTTCTTTGCATTCATCTAACAGAGTTGAACCTTACTTTTGAATGAGCACTTCTGAAACCCCCTTTCTATAGGAAATGCAATTTGACATTCAGGGAGCTAAGAGGCCTATAGTGGAAAAATGAATATTTTCAAATAAAAACTGCACAGAAGCAATCTGTGAAACTTCTTTCTGTTCTGTGCATTCAACTAACACAGTTGAAACTTAGTTTTGATTGAGCAGTTCTGAAACACTCTTTCTGTAGAAAATACAGGTGGATATTCAGGGCGCTAAGAGGCCTATAGTGGAAAAAGGAAGAAGTTCAAATAAGAACTACACAGAAGATATCTGTGAAACTTCTCTCTTTTTTGTGCATTCAACTAACAGAGTTGAAACTTTGTTTTGATTGAGCAGTTATGAAACACTCTTTCTGCAGAAAATGCAAGTGAAGATTCAGGGCGATAACAGGCCTATAGTTGAAAAAGGTATATGTCCAAATAAAAACTACAAAGAAGCTATCTGTGAAACTTCTTACAGTTCTGTGCATTCAACTAACGGAGTTCAACCTTACTTTTGATTGAGCAGTTCTGAAACACCCTTTCTGTAGAAAATGCAAGTGGACATTCATGGCGCTAAGAGGCCTATAGTGGAAAAGGGAATATCTTCAAACAAAAACTACACAGAAGCAATCTGTGAAACTTCTTTCTGTTCTGTGCATTCAACTAACACCGTTGAACGTTAGTTTTGATTGAGCAGTTCTGAAACACTCTTTCTGTAGAAAATACAAGTGGATATTCAGGGCGCTAAGAGGCCTATATTGGAAAAAGGGATAAGTTCAAATAAAAACTACACAGAAGATATCTGTGAAACTTCTCTCTGTTCTCTGCATTCAACTAACAGAGTTGAACCTCAGTTTTGATTGAGCATTTCTGAAACACTCTTTCTGTAGATAATACAAGTGGACATTCAGGGCGCTAAGAGGCCTATAGTTGAAAAAGTTTATGTTCAAATAAAAACTAAAAGAAGCTATGTGTGAAACTTCTTACAATTCTGTGAATTCAACTAACAGTGTTCAATCTGACTTTTGATTGAGAAGTCCTGAAACAACCTTTCTGTAGAAAATGCATGTGGACATTCAGGGCGCTAAGAGGCCTATGGTGGAAAAAGGAATACCTTCAAATAAAAACTACACAGAAGCAATCTGTGAAACTTCTTACGGTTCTGTTCTTTAAACTAACACAGTTGAACCTTAATTTTGATTGAACAGTTCGGAAACACTCTTTCTGTAGAAAATGCAAGTGGACATTCATGGCGCTAAGAGGCCTATAGTGGAAAAGGGAATATCTTCAAACAAAAACTACAAAGAAGCAATCTGTGAAACTTCTTTCTGTTCTGTGCATTCAACTAACAGATTTGAACCTCAGTTTTGATTGAGCAGTTCTGAAACACTCTTTCTGTAGAAAATACAAGTGGACATTCAGGGCGCTAAGAGGCCTATAGTGCAAAAAGCAAAACGTTCAAATAAAAGCTACACAGAAGATATCTGTGAAACTTCTCTCTGTTCTGTGCATTCAACTAACAGAGTCGAACCTTAGTTTTGATTGAGCAGTTCTGAAACACTCTTTCTGTAGAAAATGCAAGTGGACATTCACGGCGCTAAGAGGCCCATAGTAGAAAAAGGAATATCTTCCAACAATACCTACACAGAAGCAATCTGTGAAACTTCTTTCTGTTCTGTGCATTCAACTAACAGAGTTGAACGTTACTTTTGATTGAGCAGTTCTGAAACACTCTTTCTGTAGAAAATGCAAGTGTACGTTCAGAGCTCTAAGTGGCCTACAGCGGAAAAATTAATATCTTCAAATAAAAACTACACAGATTCATTCTGTGAAACTTCTTTCTGTTCTGTGCATTCAAATAACAGACTTTAACCTTACTTTTGATTGAGCACTTCTGAAACTCCCTTTCTATAGATAATGCAATTGGACATTCAGGGAGCTAAGAGGCCGATAGTGGAAAAAGGAATATTTTCAAATACAAACTGCACAGAAGCAATCTGCGAAACTTCTTTCTGTTCTGTGCATTCAACTAACATAGTTGAACGGTAGTTTTTATTGAGCAGTTCTGAAACACCCTTTCTGTAGAAAATGCAAGTGGACATTCAGGGCGCTGTGAAGCCTATAGTGGGAAAAGGAGTATCTTCAAATAAAAACCACACAGAATCAATCTGTGAAACTTCTTACTGTTCTGTGCATTCAACTAACAGTGTTGAACCTTAGTTATTATTGAGCAGTTCTGAAACACTCTTTCTGTAGAAAATGCAAGTGGACATTCATGGCGCTAAGAGGCCCATAGTAGAAAAAGGAATATCTTCAAACAAAAACTACACAGAAGCATTCTGTTAAACTTATTTCTGTTCTGTGCATTCAACTAACAGAGTTTAACCATACTTTTGATTGAGCAGTTCTGAAACACTCTTTCTGTAGAAAATGCAATTTGACATTCAGGGCGCTAAGAGGCCTATAGTGGAAAAGGAATATTTTCAAACAAAAACTGCACAGAAGAAATCTGTGAAACTTCTTACTGTTCTGTGCATTCAACTAACAGAGTTGAACCTTACTTATTATTGAGCAGTTCTGAAATACTCTTTGTGTAGAAAATGCAAGTGAACATTCAGGGCACTAATAGGCCTATACCGCAAAAATGAATATGTTCAAATAAAAACTACACAGAAGCAATCTGTGAAACTTCTTACTGTTCTGTGCATTCAACTAACAGAGTTGAACCTTAGTTTATATTGAGCAGTTATGAAACACTCTTTCTGCAGAAAATGCAAGTGAACATTCAGGGCGCTAAGAGGCCTATAGTTGAAAAAGGTATATGTTCAAATAAAAACTACGAAAAAGCTATCTGTGAAACTTCTTTCTGTTCTGTGCATTCAACTAACAGAGTTCAACCTTACTTTTGATTGAGCAGTTCTGAAACACCCTTTCTGTAGGAAATGCAAGTGGACATTCAGGGCGCTAAGAGGCCTATGGTGGAAAAAGGAATACCTTCAAATAAAAACTACACAGAAGCAATCTGTGAAACTTCTTACAGTTCTGTTCTTTAAACTAACACAGTTGAACCTTAATTTTGATGGAACAGTTTTGAGACACTCTTTCTGAAGAAAATGCAAGTGGACATTCATGGCGCAATGAGGCCTATAGTGGAAAAGGGAATATCTTCAAACAAAAACTACAAAGAAACAATCTGTGAAACTTCTTTCTGTTCTGTGCATTCAACTAACAGGGTTGAACCTTAGTTTTGATTGAGCAGTTCTGAAACACTCTCTCTGTAGAAAATACAAGTGGACATTCAGGGCGCTATGAGGCCTATAGTGGAAAAAGGAATAAGTTCAAATAAAAACTACACAGAAGATATCTGTGAATCTTCCCTCTGTTCTATGCATTCAACTAACAGAGTTGAACCTTAGTTTTGATTGAGCAGTTCTGAAACACTCTTTCTGTAGAAAATGCAAGTGGACATTCAGGGCGCTAAGAGGCCCTTAGTAGAAAAAGGAATATCTTCAAAGAAAAACTACACAGAAGCAATCTGTGAAACTACATTCTGTTCTGCGCATTCACCTAACAGAGTTGAACCTTACTTTTGATTGAGCAGTTCTGAAACACTCTTTCTGTAGAAAATGCAATTGCACATTCGGAGCGCTAAGAGGCCTATAGCGGAAAAAGTAATATCTTCAAATAAAAACTACACAGAAGCATTCTGTGAAACTTCTTCCTGTTCTGTGCATTCAACTAACAGAGTCGAACCTTACTTTTGATTGAGCAGTTCTGAAACACTCTTTCTGTAGAAAATGCAATTGGACATTCAGGGCGCTAAGAGGCCTATAGTGGAAAAGGAATATTTTCAAATAAAAATTGCACAGAAGAAATCTGTGAAACTTCTTACTGTTCTGTGCATTCAACTAACAGAGTTGAAGCTCAATTTTGATTGATCAGTTCTGAAACAATCTTTCTGTGGAAAATACAAGTGGACATTCAGGGCGCTATCAGTACTATAGTGGAAAAAGGAAAAAAGTTAACATAAAAACTACAGAGAGGCTATCTGTGAAACTTCTCTCTGTTCTGTGCATTCAATTAACGGAGTTGAACCTTACTTTTGACTGAGAAGTTCTGAAACACTCTTTCTGTAGAAAATGCAAGTGGAACTTCCGAGCGCTAAGAGGCCTATAGCGGAAAAAGTAATACCTTCAAATAGAAACTACACAGAAGCATTCTGTGAAACTTATTTCTGTTCTTTGCATTCATCTAACAGAGTTGAACCTTACTTTTGATTGAGCACTTCTGAAACACCCTTTCTATAGAAAATGCAATTGGACTTTCAGGGAGCTAAGAGGACTATAGTGGAAAAAGGAATATTTTCAAATAAAAGCTGCACAGAAGCAATCTGCGTAACTTCTTACTGTTCTGTGCATTCAACTAACATAGTTGAATGTTAGTTTTTATTGAGCAGTTCTGAAACAGCCTTTCTGTAGAAAATGCAAGTGGACGTTCAGGGCGCTAAGAGGCCTATAGTGGGAAAAGGAATATCTTCAAATAAAAACCACACAGAAGCAATCTGTGAAACTTCTTACTGTTCAGTGCATTCAACTAACAGAGTTGAACCTTAGTTATTATTGAGCAGTTCTGAAATTCTCTTTCTGTAGAAAACACAAGTGAACATTCAGGGCGCTAATAGGCCCATAGCGAAAAAATGAATATGTTCAAATAAAAACTACACAGAAGCAATCTGTGAAACTTCTTACTGTTCTGTGCATTCAACTAAGAGAGTTGAACCTTAGTTTATATTGAGCAGTTATGAAACACTCTTTCTGCAGAAAATGCAAGTGAACATTCAGGGCGCTAAGAGGCCTATAGTTGAAAAAGGTATATGTTCAAATAAAAACTACAAAGAAGCTATCTGTGAAACTTCTTTCTGTTCTGTGCATTCAACTAACAGAGTTCAACCTTACTTTTGATTGAGCAGTTCTGAAACACCCTTTCTGTAGAAAATGCAAGTGGACATTCAGGGCGCTAAGAGGCCTATGGTGGAAAAAGGAATACCTTCAAATAAAAACTACAGAGAAGCAATCTGTGAAACTTCTTACGGTTCTGTTCTTTAAACTAACACAGTTGAACCTTAATTTTGATGGAACTGTTCTGAAACACTCTTTCTGTAGAAAATGCAAGTGGACATTCCTGGCGCTATGAGGCCTATAGTGGAAAAGGGAATATCTTCAAACAAAAACTACAAAGAAGCAGTCTGTGAAACTTGTTTCTGTTCTGTGCATTCAACTAACAGAGTTGAACCTTAGTTTTGATTGAGCAGTTCTGAAACACTCTTTCTGTAGAAAATTCAAGTGGACATTCATGGCGCTAAGAGGCCCATAGTAGAAAAAGTAATATCTTCAAACAAAAACTACACAGAAGCAATCTGTGAAACTTCTTTCTGTTCTGTGCATTCAACTAACAGAGTTGAATCTTACTTTTTATTGAGCAGTTCTGAAACACTCTTTCTGTAGAAAATGCAAGTGGACCTTCGGAGCGCTAAGAGGCCTATAGCGGAAAAAGTAATATCTTCAAATAAAAACTACACAGAAGCATTCTGTGAAACTACTTTCTGTTCTGTGCATTCAAATAACAGAGTTTAACCTTACTTTTGATTGAGCAGTTCTGAAACTCTCTTTCTGTAGAAAATGCAATTGGACATTCCGGGCGCTATGAGGCCTATAGTGGAGAAGGAATATTTTCAAATAAAAACAGCACAGAAGAAATCTGTGAAACTTCTTACTGTTCCGTGCATTCAACTAACAGAGTTGAACCTCAGTTTTGTTGAGCAGTTCTGAAACACTCTTTCTGTAGAAAATACAAGTGGACATTCAGGCGCTAAGAGGACTATAGTGGAAAAAGGAAAAAGTTCACATAAAAACTACACAGAAGCTATCTGTGAAACTTCTCTCTGTTCTGTGCATTCAACTAACGGAGTTGAACCTTACTTTTGATTGAGAAGTTCTGAAACACTCTTTCTGTAGAAATGCAAGTGGACCTTCGAGGGCTAAGAGGCCTATAGCGGAAAAAGTAATACCTTCAAATACAAACTACACAGAAGCATTCTGTGAAACTTCTTTCTGTTCTTTGCATTCATCTAACAGAGTTGAACCTTACTTTTGATTGAGCACTTCTGAAACACCCTTTCTATAGAAAATACAATTGGACATTCAGGGAGCTATGAGGCCTATAGTGGAAAAAGGAATATTTTCAAATAAAAACTGCACAGAAGCAATCTGCGAAACTTCTTACTGTTCTGTGCATTCAACTAACATAGTTGAACGGTAGTTTTTATTGGGCAGTTCTGAAACACTCTTTCTGTAGTAAATGCAAGTGGACATTCAGGGCGCTGAGAGGCCTATAGTGGGAAAAGGAGAATCTTCAAACAAAAACCACACAGAAGCAATCTGTGAAACTTCTTACTGTTCTGTGTATTCAACTAACAGAGTTCAACCTTAGTTTTCATTGAGCAGTTCTGAAACACTCTTTCTGTAGAAAATGCAAGTGAACATTCAGGGCGCTAAGAGGCCTATAGTGGAAAAATGAATATGTTCAAATAAAAACTACACAGAAGAAATCTGTGAAACTTCTTACTGTTCCGCGCATTCAACAAACAGAGTTGAACCTTAGTTTATATTGAGCAGTTATGAAACACTCTTTCTGCAGAAAATGCAAGTGAACATTCAGGGCGCTAATAGGCCTATAGCTGAAAAAGATATATATTCAAATAAAAACTACAAAAAGCTATCTTTGAATCTTCTTACAGTTCTGTGCATTCAACTAACAGAGTTCAACCTTACGTTTGATTGAGCAGTTCTGAAACACCCTTTCTGTAGAAAATGCAAGTAGACATTCAGGGCACTAAGAGGCCTATGGTGGAAAAAGGAATACCTTCAAATAAAACTACATAGAAGCAATCTCTGAAACTTCTTACGGTTCTGTTCTTTAAGCTAACACAGTTGAAACTTAATTTAGATGAACAGTTCTGTAACACTCTTTCTGTAGAAAATGCAGTGGACATTCATGCGCTAAGAGGCCTATAGTGGAAAATAAATATCTTCAAACAAAAACTACAAAGAAGCAATCTGTGAAACTTCTTTCTGTTCTGTGCATTGAACTAACAGAGTTGAACCTTAGTTTTTATTGAGCAGTTCTGAAACACTCTTTCTGTAGATAATGCAAGTGGACATTCATGGCGCTAAGAGGCCCATAGTAGAAAAAGGAATATCTTCAAACAAAAACTACACAGAATCAATCTGTGAAACTTCTTTCTGTTCTGTGCATTCAACTAACAGAGTTGAACCTTACTTTTGATTGAGCAGTTCTGAAACACTCTTTCTGTAGAAAATGCAAGTGAACATTCAGGGCGCTAGGAGGCCTATAGCGGAAAAATGAATATGTTCAAATAAAAACTACACAGAAGCAATCTGTGAAACTTCATACTCTTCTGTGCATTCAACTAACACAGTTGAACCTTAGTTTATATTGAGCAGTTATGAAACACTCTTTCTGCAGAAAATGCAAGTGAACAATCAGGGCGCTAAGAGGCCTATAGTTGAAAAATGTATATGTTCAAATGAAAACTACAAAAATCTATCTGTGAAACTTCTTACATTTCTGTGCTTTCAACTAACAGAGTTCAACCTTACATTTGATTGAGCAGTTCTGAAACACCCTTTCTGTAGAAAATGCAAGTTGACATTCAGGGCACTAAGAGGCCTGTGGTGGAAAACGGAATACCTTCAAATAAAAACTACACAGAAGCAATCTGTGAAACTTCTTACGGTTCTGTTCTTTAAACTAACAGAGTTGAATCTTAATTTTGATGGAGCAGTTGTGTAACACTCTTTCTGTAGAAAATACAAGTGGACATTCATGGCGCTAAGAGGCCTATAGTGGAAAAGGAAATATCTTCAAACAAAAACTACAAAGAAGCAATCTGTGAAACTTCTTTCTGTTCTGTGCATTGAACGAACAGAGTTGAACCTTAGTTTTGATTGAGCAGTTCTGAAACACTCTTTCTGTAGATAATGCATGTGGACATTCATGGCGCTAAGAGGCCCATAGTAGAAAAAGTAATATCTTCAAACAAAAACTGCACAGAAGAAATCTGTGAAACTTCTTACTGTTCCGTGCATTCAACTAACAGAGTTGAACCTCAGTTTTATTGAGCAGTTCTGAAACACTCTTTCTGTAGAAAATACAAGTGGACATTCAGGGCGCTAAGAGGACTATAGTGGAAAAAGGAAAAAGTTCACATAAAAACTACACAGAAGCTATCTGTGAAACTTCTCTCTGTTCTGTGCATTCAACTAACGGAGTTGAACCTTACTTTTGATTGAGAAGTTCTGAAACACTCTTTCTGTAGAAAATGCAAGTGGACTTTCAGAGCGCTAAGAGGCCTATAGCGGAAAAAGTAATACCTTCAAATACAAACTACATAGAAGCATTCTGTGAAACTTCTTTCTGTTCTTTGCATTCATATAACAGAGTTGAAACTTACTTTTGATTGAGCACTACTGAAACACCCTTTCTATAGAAAATTCAATTGGACATTCAGGGAGCTAAGAGGCCTATAGTGGAAAAAGGAATATTTGCAAATAAAAACTGCACAGAAGCAATCTGCGAAACTTCTTACTGTTCTGTGCATTGAACTAAGATAGTTGAGCGGTAGTTTTTATTGAGCAGTTCTGAAACACTCTTTCTGTAGAAAATGCAAGTGGACATTCAGGGCGCTGAGAGGCCCATAGTAGAAAAAGGAATATCTTCAAACAAAAAAAACACAGAAGCAATCTGTGAAACTCCTTTCTGTTCTGTGCATTCAACTAACAGAGTTGAACCTTACTTTTGATTGAGCAGTTCTGAAACACTCTTTCTGTAGAAAATGCAAGTGGACCTTCGGAGCGCTAAGAGGCCTATAGCGGAAAAAGTAATATCTTCAAATAAAAACTACACAGAAGATATCTGTGAAACTTCTCTCTGTTCTGTGCATTCAACTAACAGAGTTGAACCTTAGTTTTGATTGAGCAGTTCTAAAACCCTCTTTCTGTAGAAAATGCAAGTGTACCTTCGGAGCGCTAAGAGGCCTACAGCGGAAAAATTAATATATTCAAATAAAACCTACACAGAAGCATTCTGTGAAACTTCTTTCTGTTCTGTGCATTCAACTAACAGAGTTTAACCTTACTTTTGATTGAGCAGTTCTGAAACACTCTTTCTGTAGAAAATGCAATTGGACATTCGGGGAGCTAAGAGGCCGATAGTGGAAGAAGTAATATTTTCAAATACAAACTGCACAGAAGCAATCTGCGAAACTTCATTCTGTTCTGTGCATTCAACTAACAGAGTTGAACGGTAGTTTTTATTGAGCAGTTCTGAAACACTCTTTCTGTAGAAAATGCATGTGGACATTCAGGGCGCTGTGAGGCCTATAGTGGGAAAAGGAGTATCTTCAAATAAAAACCACACAGAATCAATCTGTGAAACTTCTTACTGTTCTCTGCATTCAACTAACAGAGTTGAACCTTAGTTATTATTGCGCAGTTCTGAAACACTCTTTCTGTAGAAAATGCAAGTAGACATTCATGGCGCTAAGAGGCCCATAGTAGAAAAAGGAATATCTTCAAACAAAAACTACACAGAACCAATCTGTGAAACTTCTTTCTGTTCTGTGCATTCAACTAACGGAGTTGAACCTTACTATTGATTGAGCAGTTCTGAAACACTCTTTCTGTAGAAAATGCAAGTGGACCTTCGGAGCGCTAAGAGGCCTATAGCGGAAAAAGTAATATCTTCAAATAAAAACTACACAGAAGCATTCTGTGAAACTTCTTTCTGTTCTGTGCATTCAACTAGCAGACTTTAACCTTACTTTTGATTGAGCAGTTCTGAAACACTCTTTCTGTAGAAAATGCAATTGGAAATTCAGGGCGCTAAGAGGCCTATAGTGGAAAAGGAATATTATCAAATAAATCTTCACAGAAGAAATCTGTGAAACTTCTTAGTGTTCTGTGCATTCAACTAACAGAGTTGAACCTCAGTTTTGATTGATCAGTTCTGAAACAATCTTTCTGTAGAAAATACAAGTGGACATTCAGGGCGCTATCAGTACTATAGTGGAAAAAGTAAAAAAGTTAACATAAAAACTACACAGAAGATATCTGTGAAACTTCTCTCTGTTCTGTGCATTCAATTAACGGAGTTGAACCTTACATTTGAGTGAGAAGTTCTGAAACACTCTTTCTGTAGAAAATGCAAGTGGAACTTCGGAGCGCTAAGAGGCCTATAGCGGAAAAAGTAATACCTTCAAATAGAAACTACACCGAAGCATTCTGTGAAACTTCTTTCTGTTCTTTGCATTCATCTAACAGATTTGAACCTTACTTTTGATTGAGCACTTCTGAAACACCCTCTCTATAGAAAATGCAATTGGACTTTCAGGGAGCTAAGAGGACTATAGTGGAAAAAGGAATATTTTCAAATAAAAACTGCACAGAAGCAATCTGCGAAACTTCTTACTGTTCTGTGCATTCAACTAATATAGTTGAACGGTAGTTTTTATTGAGCAGTTCTGAAACACCCTTTCTTTAGAAAATGCAAGTGGACATTCAGGGCGCTGAGAGGCCTATAGAGGGAAAAGGAATATCTTCAAATAGAAACCACAGAGAAGCAATCTGTGAAACTTCTTACTGTTCTGTGCATTCAACTAACAGAGTTGAACCTTAGTTATTATTGAGCAGTTCTGAAATACCCTTTCTGTGGAAAATGCAAGTGAACATTCAGGGCACTAATAGGCCTATAGCGGAAAAATGAATATGTTCAAATAAAAACTACAAAGAAGCAATCTGTGAAACTTCTTACTGTTCTGTGCATTCAACTAACAGAGTTGAACCTTAGTTTTGATTGAGCAGTTCTGAAACACACTTTCTGTAGAAAATGCAAGGGGACATTCATGGCGCTAAGAGGCCCATAGTAGAAAAAGGAATATCTTCAAACAAAAAAAACACAGAAGCAATCTGTGAAACTCCTTTCTGTTCTGTGCATTCAACTAACAGAGTTGAACCATACTTTTATTGAGCAGTTCTGAAACACTCTTTCTGTAGAAAATGCAAGTGGACCTTCGGAGCGCTAAGAGGCCTATAGCGGAAAAAGTAATATCTTCAAATAAAAACTACACAGAAGATATCTGTGAAACTTCTCTCTGTTCTGTGCATTCAACTAACAGAGTTGAACCTTAGTTTTGATTGAGCAGTTGTAAAACACTCTTTCTGTAGAAAATGCAAGTGTACCTTCGGAGCGCTAAGAGGCCTACAGCGGAAAAATTAATATCTTCAAATAAAACCTACACAGAAGCATTCTGTGAAACTTCATTCTGTTCTGTGCATTCAACTAACAGAGTTTAACCATACTTTTGATTGAGCAGTTCTGAAACACTCTTTCTGTAGAAAATGCAATTGGACATTCGGGGAGCTAAGAGGCCGATAGTGGAAGAAGTAATATTTTCAAATACAAACTGCACAGAAGCAATCTGCGAAACTTCTTTCTGTTCTGTGCATTCAACTAACAGAGTTGAACGGTAGTTTTTATTGAGCAGTTCTGAAACACTCTTTCTGTAGAAAATGCAAGTGGACATTCAGGGCGCTGTGAGGCCTATAGTGGGAAAAGGAGTATCTTCAAATAAAAACCACACAGAATCAATCTGTGAAACTTCTTACTGTTCTCTGCATTCAACTAACAGAGTTGAACCTTTGTTATTATTGCGCAGTTCTGAAACACTCTTTCTGTAGAAAATGCAAGTGGACATACATGGCGCTAAGAGGCCCATAGTAGAAAAAGGAATATCTTCAAACAAAAACTACACAGAACCAATCTGTGAAACTTCTTTCTGTTCTGTGCATTCAACTAACTGAGTTGAACCTTACTATTGATTGAGCAGTTCTGAAACACTCTTTCTGTAGAAAATGCAAGTGGACCTTCTGAGCGCTAAGAGGCAAATAGCGGAAAAAGTAATATCTTCAAATAAAAACTACACAGAAGCATTCTGTGAAACTTCTTTCTGTCCTGTGCATTCAACTAGCAGACTTTAACATTACTTTTGATTGAGCAGTTCTGAAACACTCTTTCTGTAGAAAATGCAATTGGAAATTCAGGGCGCTAAGAGGCCTATAGTGGAAAAGGAATATTTTCAAATAAAAACTTCACAGAAGAAATCTGTGAAACTTCTTAGTGTTCTGTGCATTCAACTAACAGAGTTGAACCTCAGTTTTGATTGATCAGTTCTGAAACAATCTTTCTGTAGAAAATACAAGTGGACATTCAGGGCGCTATCAGTACTACAGTGGAAAAAGTAAAAAAGTTAACATAAAATCTACACAGAAGATATCTGTGAAACTTCTCTCTGTTCTGTGCATTCAATTAACGGAGTTGAACCTTACATTTGATTGAGAAGTTCTGAAACACTCTTTCTGTAGAAAATGCAAGTGGAACTTCGGAGCGCTAAGAGGCCTATAGCGGAAAAAGTAATACCTTCAAATAGAAACTACACCGAAGCATTCTGTGAAACTTCTTTCTGTTCTTTGCATTCATCTAACAGATTTGAACCTTACTTTTGATTGAGCACTTCTGAAACACCCTTTCTATAGAAAATGCAATTGGACTTTCAGGGAGCTAAGAGGACTATAGTCGAAAAAGGAATATTTTCAAATAAAAACTGCACAGAAGCAATCTGAGAAACTTCTTACTGTTCTGTGCATTCAACTAACATAGTTGAACGGTAGTTTTTATTGAGCAGTTCTGAAACACCCTTTCTTTAGAAAATGCAAGTGGACATTCAGGGCGCTGAGAGGCCTACAGAGGGAAAAGGAATATCTTCAAATAGAAACCACAGAGAAGCAATCTGTGAAACTTCTTACTGTTCTGTGCATTCAACTAACAGAGTTGAACCTTAGTTATTATTGAGCAGTTCTGAAAAACACTTTCTGTGGAAAATGCAAGTGAACATTCAGGGCACTAATAGGCCTATAGCGGAAAAATGAATATGTTCAAATAAAAACTACACAGAAGCAATATGTGAAACTTCTTACTGTTCTGTGCATTCAACTAACAGAGTTGAACCTTAGTTTATATTGAGCAGTTATGAAACACTCTTTCTGCAGAATATGCAAGTGAACATTCTGGGCGCTAAGAGGCCCATAGTTGAAAAAGGTATATGTTCAAATAAAAACTACGAAAAAGCTATCTGTGAAACTTCTTTCTGTTCTGTGCATTCAACTAACAGAGTTCAACCTTACTTTTGATTGAGCAGTTCTGAAACACCCTTTCTGTAGAAAATGCAAGTGGACATTCAGGGCGCTAAGAGGCCTATGGTGGAAAAAGGAATACCTTCAAATAAAAACTACACAGAAGCAATCTGTGAAACTTCTTACGGTTCTGTTCTTTAAACTAACACATTTGAACCTTAATTTTGATGGAACAGTTCTGAAACACTCTTTCTGTAGAAAATGCAGTGGACATTCATGGCGCTAAGAGGCCTATAGTGGAAAATTAAATATCTTCAAAAAAAAACTACAAAGAAGCAATCTGTGAAACTTCTTTCTGTTCTGTGCATTGAACTAACAGAGTTGAACCTTAGTTTTGATTGAGCAGTTCTGAAACACTCTTTCTGTAGATAATGCAAGTGGACATTCATGGCGCTAAGAGGCCCATAGTAGAAAAAGGAATATCTTCAAACAAAAACTACACAGATTCAATCTGTGAAACTTCTTTCTGTTCTGTGCATTCAACTAACAGAGTTGAACCTTACTTTTGATTGAGCAGTTCTGAAACACTCTTTCTGTAGAAAATGCAAGTGAACATTCAGGGCGCTAGGAGGCCTATAGCGGAAAAATGAATATGTTCAAATAAAAACTACACAGAAGCAATCTGTGAAACTTCATACTCTTCTGTGCATTCAACTAACACAGTTGAACCTTAGTTTATATTGAGCAGTTATGAAACACTCTTTCTGCAGAAAATGCAAGTGAACATTCAGGGCGCTAAGAGGCCTATAGTTGAAAAATGTATATGTTCAAATGAAAACTACAAAAATCTATCTGTGAAACTTCTTACATTTCTGTGCTTTCAACTAACAGAGTTCAACCTTACATTTGATTGAGCAGTTCTGAAACACCCTTTCTGTAGAAAATGCAAGTGGACATTCAGGGCACTAAGAGGCCTGTGGTGGAAAAAGTAATACCTTCAAATAAAAACTACACAGAAGCAATCTGTGAAACTTCTTACGGTTCTGTTCTTTAAACTAACAGAGTTGAACCTTAATTTTGATGGAGCAGTTCTGTAACACTCTTTCTGTAGAAAATACAAGTGGACATTCATGGCGCTAAGAGGCCTATAGTGGAAAAGGAAATATCTTCAAACAAAAACTACAAAGAAGCAATCTGTGAAACTTCTTTCTGTTCTGTGCATTGAACGAACAGAGTTGAACCTTAGTATTGATTGAGCAGTTCTGAAACCTCTTTCTGTAGATAATGCATGTGGACATTCATGGCGCTAAGAGGCCCATAGTAGAAAAAGTAATATCTTCAAACAAAAACTACACAGAAGCAATCTGTGAAACTTCTTTCTGTTCTGTGCATTCAAATAACAGAGTTTAACCTTACTTTTTATTGAGCAGTTCTGAAACACTCTTTCTGTAGAAAATGCAATTGGACATTCAGGGCGCTAAGAGGCCTATAGTGGAAAGGGAATATTTTCAAATAAAAACTGCACAGAAGAAATCTGTGAAACTTCTTACTGTTCCGTGCATTCAACTAACAGAGTTGAACCTCAGTTTTTATTGAGCAGTTCTGAAACACTCTTTCTGTAGAAAATACAAGTGGACATTCAGGGCGCTAAGAGGACTATAGTGGAAAAAGGAAAAAGTTCACATAAAAACTACACAGAAGCTCTATGTGAAACTTCTCTCTGTTCTGTGCATTCAACTAACGGAGTTGAACCTTACTTTTGATTGAGAAGTTCTGAAACACTCTTTCTGTAGAAAATGCAAGTGGACTTTCGGAGCGCTAAGAGGCCTATAGCGGAAAAAGTAATACCTTCAAATACAAACTACACAGAAGCATTCTGTGAAACTTCTTTCTGTTCTTTGCATTCATCTAACAGAGTTGAAACTTACTTTTGATTGAGCACTACTGAAACACCCTTTCTATAGAAAATGCAATTGGACATTCAGGGAGCTAAGAGGCCTATAGTGGAAAAAGGAATATTTGCAAATAAAAACTGCACAGAAGCAATCTGCGAAACTTCTTACTGTTCTGTGCATTCAACTAACATAGTTGAACGGTAGTTTTTATTTAGCAGTTCTGAAACACTCTTTCAGTAGAAAACGCAAGTGGACATTCCGGGCGCTAAGAGGCCTATAGCGAAAAAAGGAATAAGTTCAAACAAAAACTACACAGAAGATATCTGTGAAACTTCTCTCTGTTCTGTGCATTCAACTAACAGAGTTGAACCTTAGTTTTGATTGAGCAGTTCTGAAACACACTTTCTGTAGAAAATGCAAGGGGACATTCATGGCGCTAAGAGGCCCATAGTAGAAAAAGGAATATCTTCAAACAAAAAAAACACAGAAGCAATCTGTGAAACTCCTTTCTGTTCTGTGCATTCAACTAACAGAGTTGAACCATACTTTTGATTGAGCAGTTCTGAAACACTCTTTCTGTAGAAAATGCAAGTGGACCTTCGGAGCGCTAAGAGGCCTATAGCGGAAAAAGTAATATCTTCAAATAAAAACTACACAGAAGATATCTGTGAAACTTCTCTCTGTTCTGTGCATTCAACTAACAGAGTTGAACCTTAGTTTTGATTGAGCAGTTGTAAAACACTCTTTCTGTAGAAAATGCAAGTGTACCTTCGGAGCGCTAAGAGGCCTACAGCGGAAAAATTAATATCTTCAAATAAAACCTACACAGAAGCATTCTGTGAAACTTCATTCTGTTCTGTGCATTCAACTAACAGAGTTTAACCATACTTTTGATTGAGCAGTTCTGAAACACTCTTTCTGTAGAAAATGCAATTGGATATTCGGGGAGCTAAGAGGCCGATAGTGGAAGAAGTAATATTTTCAAATACAAACTGCACAGAAGCAATCTGCGAAACTGCTTTCTGTTCTGTGCATTCAACTAACAGAGTTGAACGGTAGTTTTTATTGAGCAGTTCTGAAACACTCTTTCTGTAGAAAATGCAAGTGGACATTCAGGGCGCTGTGAGGGCTATAGTGGGAAAAGGATATCTTCAAATAAAAACCACACAGAATCAATCTGTGAAACTTCTTACTGTTCTCTGCATTCAACTAACAGAGTTGAACCTTTGTTATTATTGCGCAGTTCTGAAACACTCTTTCTGTAGAAAATGCAAGTGGACATTCATGGCGCTAAGAGGCCCATAGTAGAAAAAGGAATAACTTCAAACAAAAACTACACAGAACCAATCTGTGAAACTTCTTTCTGTTCTGTGCATTCAACTAACGGAGTTGAACCTTACTATTGATTGAGCAGTTCTGAAACACTCTTTCTGTAGAAAATGCAAGTGGACCTTCGGAGCGCTAAGAGGCCTATAGCGGAAAAAGTAATATCTTCAAATAAAAACTACACAGAAGCATTCTGTGAAACTTCTTTCTGTCCTGTGCATTCAACTAGCAGACTTTAACCTTACTTTTGATTGAGCAGTTCTGAAACACTCTTTCTGTAGAAAATGCAATTGGAAATTCAGGGCGCTAAGAGGCCTATAGTGGAAAAGGAATATTTTCAAATAAAAACTTCACAGAAGAAATCTGTGAAACTTCTTAGTGTTCTGTGCATTCAACTAACAGAGTTGAACCTCAGTTTTGATTGATCAGTTCTGAAACAATCTTTCTGTAGAAAATACAAGTGGACATTCAGGGCGCTATCAGTACTATAGTGGAAAAAGTAAAAAAGTTAACATAAAATCTACACAGAAGATATCTGTGAAACTTCTCTCTGTTCTGTGCATTCAATTAACGGAGTTGAACCTTACATTTGATTGAGAAGTTCTGAAACACTCTTTCTGTAGAAAATGCAAGTGGAACTTCGGAGCGCTAAGAGGCCTATAGCGGAAAAAGTAATACCTTCAAATAGAAACTACACCGAAGCATTCTGTGAAACTTCTTTCTGTTCTTTGCATTCATCTAACAGATTTGAACCTTACTTTTGATTGAGCACTTCTGAAACACCCTTTCTATAGAAAATGCAATTGGACTTTCAGGGAGCTAAGAGGACTATAGTGGAAAAAGGAATATTTTCAAATAAAAACTGCACAGAAGCAATCTGCGAAACTTCTTACTGTTCTGTGCATTCAACTAACATAGTTGAACGGTAGTTTTTATTGAGCAGTTCTGAAACACCCTTTCTTTAGAAAATGCAAGTGGACATTCAGGGCGCTGAGAGGCCTATAGAGGGAAAAGGAATATCTTCAAATAGAAACCACAGAGAAGCAATCTGTGAAACTTCTTACTGTTCTGTGCATTCAACTAACAGAGTTGAACCTTAGTTATTATTGAGCAGTTCTGAAATACTCTTTCTGTGGAAAATGCAAGTGAACATTCAGGGCACTAATAGGCCTATAGCGGAAAAATGAATATGTTCAAATAAAAACTACACAGAAGCAATCTGTGAAACTTCTTACTGTTCTGTGCATTCAACTAACAGTGTTGAACCTTAGTTTATATTGAGCAGTTATGAAACACTCTTTCTGCAGAATATGCAAGTGAACATTCTGGGCGCTAAGAGGCCCATAGTTGAAAAAGGTATATGTTCAAATAAAAACTACGAAAAAGCTATCTGTGAAACTTCTTTCTGTTCTGTGCATTCAACTAACAGAGTTCAACCTTACTTTTGATTGAGCAGTTCTGAAACACCCTTTCTGTAGAAAATGCAAGTGGACATTCAGGGCGCTAAGAGGCCTATTGTGGAAAAAGGAATACCTTCAAATAAAAACTACACAGAAGCAATCTGTGAAACTTCTTACGGTTCTGTTCTTTAAACTAACACATTTGAACCTTAATTTTGATGGAACAGTTCTGAAACACTCTTTCTGTAGAAAATGCAATGGACATTCATGGCGCTAAGAGGCCTATAGTGGAAAATTAAATATCTTCAAACAAAAACTACAAAGAATCAATCTGTGAAACTTCTTTCTGTTCTGTGCATTGAACTAACAGAGTTGAACCTTAGTTTTGATTGAGCAGTTCTGAAACACTCTTTCTGTAGATAATGCAAGTGGACATTCATGGCGCTAAGAGGCCCATAGTAGAAAAAGGAATATCTTCAAACAAAAACTACACAGAAGCATTCTGTGAAACTTCTTTCTGTTCTGTGCATTCAACTAACAGAGTTGAACCTTACTTTTGATTGAGCAGTTCTGAAACACTCTTTCTGTAGAAAATGCAAGTGAACATTCAGGGCGCTAAGAGTCCTATAGCGGAAAAATGAATATGTTCAAATAAAAACTACACAGAAGCAATCTGTGAAACTTCTTACTGTTCTGTGCATTCAACTAACAGTGTTGAACCTTAGTTTATATTGAGCAGTTATGAAACACTCTTTCTGCAGAAAATGCAAGTGAACATTCAGGGCGCTAAGAGGCCTATAGTTGAAAAATGTATATGTTCAAATGAAAACTACAAAAATCTATCTGTGAAACTTCTTACATTTCTGTGCTTTCAACTAACAGAGTTCAACCTTACATTTGATTGAGCAGTTCTGAAACACCCTTTCTGTAGAAAATGCAAGTGGACATTCAGGGCACTAAGAGGCCTGTGGTGGAAAAAGTAATACCTTCAAATAAAAACTACACAGAAGCAATCTGTGAAACTTCTTACGGTTCTGTTCTTTAAACTAACAGAGTTGAACCTTAATTTTGATGGAGCAGTTCTGTAACACTCTTTCTGTAGAAAATACAAGTGGACATTCATGGCGCTAAGAGGCCTATAGTGGAAAAGGAAATATCTTCAAACAAAAACTACAAAGAAGCAATCTGTGAAACTTCTTTCTGTTCTGTGCATTGAACGAACAGAGTTGAACCTTAGTATTGATTGAGCAGTTCTGAAACACTCTTTCTGTAGATAATGCATGTGGACATTCATGGCGCTAAGAGGCCCATAGTAGAAAAAGTAATATCTTCAAACAAAAACTACACAGAAGCAATCTGTGAAACTTCTTTCTGTTCTGTGCATTCAAATAACAGAGTTTAACCTTACTTTTTATTGAGCAGTTCTGAAACACTCTTTCTGTAGAAAATGCAATTGGACATTCAGGGCGCTAAGAGGCCTATAGTGGAAAGGGAATATTTTCAAATAAAAACTGCACAGAAGCAATCTGTGAAACTTCTTACTGTTCCGTGCATTCAACTAACAGAGTTGAACCTCAGTTTTTATTGAGCAGTTCTGAGACACTCTTTCTGTAGAAAATACAAGTGGACATTCAGGGCGCTAAGAGGACTATAGTGGAAAAAGGAAAAAGTTCACATAAAAACTACACAGAAGCTCTATGTGAAACTTCTCTCTGTTCTGTGCATTCAACTAACGGAGTTGAACCTTACTTTTGATTGAGAAGTTCTGAAACACTCTTTCTGTAGAAAATGCAAGTGGACTTTCGGAGCGCTAAGAGGCCTATAGCGGAAAAAGTAATACCTTCAAATACAAACTACACAGAAGCATTCTGTGAAACTTCTTTCTGTTCTTTGCATTCATCTAACAGAGTTGAAACTTACTTTTGATTGAGCACTACTGAAACACCCTTTCTATAGAAAATGCAATTGGACATTCAGGGAGCTAAGAGGCCTATAGTGGAAAAAGGAATATTTTCAAATAAAAACTGCACAGAAGCAATCTGAGAAACTTCTTACTGTTCTGTGCATTCAACTAACATAGTTGAACGGTAGTTTTTATTTAGCAGTTCTGAAACACTCTTTCAGTAGAAAACGCAAGTGGACATTCCGGGCGCTAAGAGGCCTATAGCGAAAAAAGGAATAAGTTCAAACAAAAACTACACAGAAGATATCTGTGAAACTTCTCTCTGTTCTGTGCATTCAACTAACAGAGTTGAACCTTAGTTTTGATTGAGCAGTTCTGAAACACACTTTCTGTAGAAAATGCAAGGGGACATTCATGGCGCTAAGAGGCCCATAGTAGAAAAAGGAATATCTTCAAACAAAAAAAACACAGAAGCAATCTGTGAAACTCCTTTCTGTTCTGTGCATTCAACTAACAGAGTTGAACCATACTTTTGATTGAGCAGTTCTGAAACACTCTTTCTGTAGAAAATGCAAGTGGACCTTCGGAGCGCTAAGAGGCCTATAGCGGAAAAAGTAATATCTTCAAATAAAAACTACACAGAAGCATTCTGTGAAACTTCTTCTGTTCTGTGCATTCAACTAACAGAGTTTAACCTTAGTTTTGATTGAGCAGTTCTAAAACCCTCTTTCTGTAGAAAATGCAAGTGTAGCTTCGGAGCGCTAAGAGGCCTACAGCGGAAAAATTAATATCTTCAAATAAAACCTACACAGAAGCATTCTGTGAAACTTCTTTCTGTTCTGTGCATTCAACTAACAGAGTTTAACCTTACTTTTGATTGAGCAGTTCTGAAACACTCTTTCTGTAGAAAATGCAATTGGACATTCGGGGAGCTAAGAGGCCGATAGTGGAAGAAGTAATATTTTCAAATACAAACTGCACAGAAGCAATCTGCGAAACTTCTTTCTGTTCTGTGCATTCAACAAACAGAGTTGAACGGTAGTTTTTATTGAGCAGTTCTGAAACACTCTTTCTGTAGAAAATGCATGTGGACATTCAGGGCGCTGTGAGGCCTATAGTGGGAAAAGGAGTATCTTCAAATAAAAACCACACAGAATCAATCTGTGAAACTTCTTACTGTTCTCTGCATTCAACTAACAGAGTTGAACCTTAGTTATTATTGCGCAGTTCTGAAACACTCTTTCTGTAGAAAATGCAAGTGGACATTCATGGCGCTAAGGGGCCCGTAGTAGAAAAAGGAATATCTTCAAACAAAAACTACACAGAACCAATCTGTGAAACTTCTTTCTGTTCTGTGCATTCAACTAACGGAGTTGAACCTTACTATTGATTGAGCAGTTCTGAAACACTCTTTCTGTAGAAAATGCAAGTGGACCTTCGGAGCGCTAAGAGGCCTATAGCGGAAAAAGTAATATCTTCAAATAAAAACTACACAGAAGCATTCTGTGAAACTTCTTTCTGTCCTGTGCATTCAACTAGCAGACTTTAACCTTACTTTTGATTGAGCAGTTCTGAAACACTCTTTCTGTAGAAAATGCAATTGGAAATTCAGGGCGCTAAGAGGCCTATAGTGGAAAAGGAATATTTTCAAATAAAAACTTCACAGAAGAAATCTGTGAAACTTCTTAGTGTTCTGTGCATTCAACTAACAGAGTTGAACCTCAGTTTTGATTGATCAGTTCTGAAACAATCTTTCTGTAGAAAATACAAGTGGACATTCAGGGCGCTATCAGTACTATAGTGGAAAAAGTAAAAAAGTTAACATAAAATCTACACAGAAGATATCTGTGAAACTTCTCTCTGTTCTGTGCATTCAATTAACGGAGTTGAACCTTACATTTGATTGAGAAGTTCTGAAACACTCTTTCTGTAGAAAATGCAAGTGGAACTTCGGAGCGCTAAGAGGCCTATAGCGGAAAAAGTAATACCTTCAAATAGAAACTACACCGAAGCATTCTGTGAAACTTCTTTCTGTTCTTTGCATTCATCTAACAGATTTGAACCTTACTTTTGATTGAGCACTTCTGAAACACCCTTTCTATAGAAAATGCAATTGGACTTTCAGGGAGCTAAGAGGACTATAGTGGAAAAAGGAATATTTTCAAATAAAAACTGCACAGAAGCAATCTGCGAAACTTCTTACTGTTCTGTGCATTCAACTAACATAGTTGAACGGTAGTTTTTATTGAGCAGTTCTGAAACACCCTTTCTTTAGAAAATGCAAGTGGACATTCAGGGCGCTGAGAGGCCTATAGAGGGAAAAGGAATATCTTCAAATAGAAACCACAGAGAAGCAATCTGTGAAACTTCTTACTGTTCTGTGCATTCAACTAACAGAGTTGAACCTTAGTTATTATTGAGCAGTTCTGAAATACTCTTTCTGTGGAAAATGCAAGTGAACATTCAGGGCACTAATAGGCCTATAGCGGAAAAATGAATATGTTCAAATAAAAACTACACAGAAGCAATCTGTGAAACTTCATACTCTTCTGTGCATTCAACTAACACAGTTGAACCTTAGTTTATATTGAGCAGTTATGAAACACTCTTTCTGCAGAAAATGCAAGTGAACATTCAGGGCGCTAAGAGGCCTATAGTTGAAAAATGTATATGTTCAAATGAAAACTACAAAAATCTATCTGTGAAACTTCTTACATTTCTGTGCTTTCAACTAACAGAGTTCAACCTTACATTTGATTGAGCAGTTCTGAAACACCCTTTCTGTAGAAAATGCAAGTGGACATTCAGGGCACTAAGAGGCCTGTGGTGGAAAAAGGAATACCTTCAAATAAAAACTACACAGAAGCAATCTGTGAAACTTCTTACGGTTCTGTTCTTTAAACTAACACATTTGAACCTTAATTTTGATGGAACAGTTCTGAAACACTCTTTCTGTAGAAAATGCATGGACATTCATGGCGCTAAGAGGCCTATAGTGGAAAATTAAATATCTTCAAACAAAAACTACAAAGAAGCAATCTGTGAAACTTCTTTCTGTTCTGTGCATTGAACTAACAGAGTTGAACCTTAGTTTTGATTGAGCAGTTCTGAAACACTCTTTCTGTAGATAATGCAAGTGGACATTCATGGCGCTAAGAGGCCCATAGTAGAAAAAGGAATATCTTCAAACAAAAACTACACAGATTCAATCTGTGAAACTTCTTTCTGTTCTGTGCATTCAACTAACAGAGTTGAACCTTACTTTTGATTGAGCAGTTCTGAAACACTCTTTCTGTAGAAAATGCAAGTGAACATTCAGGGCGCTAAGAGGCCTATAGCGGAAAAATGAATATGTTCAAATAAAAACTACACAGAAGCAATCTGTGAAACTTCATACTCTTCTGTGCATTCAACTAACACAGTTGAACCTTAGTTTATATTGAGCAGTTATGAAACACTCTTTCTGCAGAAAATGCAAGTGAACATTCAGGGCGCTAAGAGGCCTATAGTTGAAAAATGTATATGTTCAAATGAAAACTACAAAAATCTATCTGTGAAACTTCTTACATTTCTGTGCTTTCAACTAACAGAGTTCAACCTTACATTTGATTGAGCAGTTCTGAAACACCCTTTCTGTAGAAAATGCAAGTGGACATTCAGGGCACTAAGAGGCCTGTGGTGGAAAAAGGAATACCTTCAAATAAAAACTACACAGAAGCAATCTGTGAAACTTCTTACGGTTCTGTTCTTTAAACTAACAGAGTTGAACCTTAATTTTGATGGAGCAGTTCTGTAACACTCTTTCTGTAGAAAATACAAGTGGACATTCATGGCGCTAAGAGGCCTATAGTGGAAAAGGAAATATCTTCAAACAAAAACTACAAAGAAGCAATCTGTGAAACTTCTTTCTGTTCTGTGCATTGAACGAACAGAGTTGAACCTTAGTATTGATTGAGCAGTTCTGAAACACTCTTTCTGTAGATAATGCATGTGGACATTCATGGCGCTAAGAGGCCCATAGTAGAAAAAGTAATATCTTCAAACAAAAACTACACAGAAGCAATCTGTGAAACTTCTTTCTGTTCTGTGCATTCAAATAACAGAGTTTAACCTTACTTTTTATTGAGCAGTTCTGAAACACTCTTTCTGTAGAAAATGCAATTGGACATTCAGGGCGCTAAGAGGCCTATAGTGGAAAGGGAATATTTTCAAATAAAACTGCACAGAAGAAATCTGTGAAACTTCTTACTGTTCCGTGCATTCAACTAACAGAGTTGAACCTCAGTTTTTATTGAGCAGTTCTGAAACACTCTTTCTGTAGAAAATACAAGTGGACATTCAGGGCGCTAAGAGGACTATAGTGGAAAAAGGAAAAAGTTCACATAAAAACTACACAGAAGCTCTATGTGAAACTTCTCTCTGTTCTGTGCATTCAACTAACGGAGTTGAACCTTACTTTTGATTGAGAAGTTCTGAAACACTCTTTCTGTAGAAAATGCAAGTGGACTTTCGGAGCGCTAAGAGGCCTATAGCGGAAAAAGTAATACCTTCAAATACAAACTACACAGAAGCATTCTGTGAAACTTCTTTCTGTTCTTTGCATTCATCTAACAGAGTTGAAACTTACTTTTGATTGAGCACTACTGAAACACCCTTTCTATAGAAAATGCAATTGGACATTCAGGGAGCTAAGAGGCCTATAGTGGAAAAAGGAATATTTGCAAATAAAAACTGCACAGAAGCAATCTGCGAAACTTCTTACTGTTCTGTGCATTCAACTAACATAGTTGAACGGTAGTTTTTATTTAGCAGTTCTGAAACACTCTTTCAGTAGAAAACGCAAGTGGACATTCCGGGCGCTAAGAGGCCTATAGCGAAAAAAGGAATAAGTTCAAATAAAAACTACACAGAAGATATCTGTGAAACTTCTCTCTGTTCTGTGCATTCAACTAACAGAGTTGAACCTTAGTTTTGATTGAGCAGTTCTGAAACACACTTTCTGTAGAAAATGCAAGGGGACATTCATGGCGCTAAGAGGCCCATAGTAGAAAAAGGAATATCTTCAAACAAAAAAAACACAGAAGCAATCTGTGAAACTCCTTTCTGTTCTGTGCATTCAACTAACAGAGTTGAACCATACTTTTGATTGAGCAGTTCTGAAACACTCTTTCTGTAGAAAATGCAAGTGGACCTTCGGAGCGCTAAGAGGCCTATAGCGGAAAAAGTAATATCTTCAAATGAAACCTACACAGAAGCATTCTGTGAAACTTCTTTCTGTTCTGTGCATTCAACTAACAGAGTTTAACCTTACTTTTGATTGAGCAGTTCTGAAACACTCTTTCTGTAGAAAATGCAATTGGACATTCGGGGAGCTAAGAGGCCGATAGTGGAAGAAGTAATATTTTCAAATACAAACTGCACAGAAGCAATCTGCGAAACTTCTTTCTGTTCTGTGCATTCAACTAACAGAGTTGAACGGTAGTTTTTATTGAGCAGTTCTGAAACACTCTTTCTGTAGAAAATGCATGTGGACATTCAGGGCGCTGTGAGGCCTATAGTGGGAAAAGGAGTATCTTCAAATAAAAACCACACAGAATCAATCTGTGAAACTTCTTACTGTTGTCTGCATTCAACTAACAGAGTTGAACCTTAGTTATTATTGCGCAGTTCTGAAACACTCTTTCTGTAGAAAATGCAAGTGGACATTCATGGCGCTAAGAGGCCCGTAGTAGAAAAAGGAATATCTTCAAACAAAAACTACACAGAACCAATCTGTGAAACTTCTTTCTGTTCTGTGCATTCAACTAACAGAGTTGAACCTTACTACTGATTGAGCAGTTCTGAAACACTCTTTCTGTAGAAAATGCAAGTGGACCTTCGGAGCGCTAAGAGGCCTATAGCGGAAAAAGTAATATCTTCAAATAAAAACTACACAGAAGCATTCTGTGAAACTTCTTTCTGTTCTGTGCATTCAACTAGCAGACTTTAACCTTACTTTTGATTGAGCAGTTCTGAAACACTCTTTCTGTAGAAAATGCAATTGGAAATTCAGGGCGCTAAGAGGCCTATAGTGGAAAAGGAATATTTTCAAATAAAAATTTCACAGAAGAAATCTGTGAAACTTCTTACTGTTCTGTGCATTCAACTAACAGAGTTGAACCTCAGTTTTGATTGATCAGTTCTGAAACAATCTTTCTGTAGAAAATACAAGTGGACATTCAGGGCGCTATCGGTACTATAGTGGAAAAAGTAAAAAAGTTAACATAAAAACTACACAGAAGATATCTGTGAAACTTCTCTCTGTTCTGTGCATTCAATTAACGGAGTTGAACCTTACATTTGATTGAGAAGTTCTGAAACACTCTTTCTGTAGAAAATGCAAGTGGAACTTCGGAGCGCTAAGAGGCCTATAGCGGAAAAAGTAATACCTTGAAATAGAAACTACACCGAAGCATTCTGTGAAACTTCTTTCTGTTCTTTGCATTCATCTAACAGATTTGAACCTTACTTTTGATTGAGCACTTCTGAAACACCCTTTCTATAGAAAATGCAATTGGACTTTCAGGGAGCTAAGAGGACTATAGTGGAAAAAGGAATATTTTCAAATAAAAACTGCACAGAAGCAATCTGCGAAACTTCTTACTGTTCTGTGCATTCAACTAACATAGTTGAACGGTAGTTTTTATTGAGCAGTTCTGAAACACCCTTTCTTTAGAAAATGCAAGTGGACATTCAGGGCGCTGAGAGGACTATAGAGGGAAAAGGAATATCTTCAAATAGAAACCACAGAGAAGCAATCTGTGAAACTTCTTACTGTTCTGTGCATTCAACTAACAGAGTTGAACCTTAGTTATTATTGAGCAGTTCTGAAATACTCTTTCTGTGGAAAATGCAAGTGAACATTCAGGGCACTAATAGGCCTATAGCGGAAAAATGAATATGTTCAAATAAAAACTACACAGAAGCAATCTGTGAAACTTCATACTGTTCTGTGCATTCAACTAACAGAGTTGAACCTTAGTTTTGATTGAGCAGTTCTGAAACACACTTTCTGTAGAAAATGCAAGGGGACATTCATGGCGCTAACAGGCCCATAGTAGAAAAAGGAATATCTTCAAACAAAAAAAACACAGAAGCAATCTGTGAAACTCCTTTCTGTTCTGTGCATTCAACTAACAGAGTTGAACCATACTTTTGATTGAGCAGTTCTGAAACACTCTTTCTGTAGAAAATGCAAGTGGACCTTCGGAGCGCTAAGAGGCCTATAGCGGAAAAAGAAATATCTTCAATTAAAAACTACACAGAAGATATCTGTGAAACTTCTCTCTGTTCTGTGCATTCAACTAACAGAGTTGAACCTTAGTTTTGATTGAGCAGTTGTAAAACACACTTTCTGTAGAAAATGCAAGTGTACCTTCGGAGCGCTAAGAGGCCTACAGCGGAAAAATAATATCTTCAAATAAAACCTACACAGAAGCATTCTGTGAAACTTCTTTCTGTTCTGTGCATTCAACTAACAGAGTTTAACCTTACTTTTGATTGAGCAGTTCTGAAACACTCTTTCTGTAGAAAATGCAATTGGACATTCGGGGAGCTAAGAGGCCGATAGTGGAAGAAGTAATATTTTCAAATACAAACTGCACAGAAGCAATCTGCGAAACTTCTTTCTGTTCTGTGCATTCAACTAACAGAGTTGAACGGTAGTTTTTATTGAGCAGTTCTGAAACACTCTTTCTGTAGAAAATGCAAGTGGACATTCAGGGCGCTGTGAGGCCTATAGTGGGAAAAGGAGTATCTTCAAATAAAAACCACACAGAATCAATCTGTGAAACTTCTTACTGTTCTCTGCATTCAACTAACAGAGTTGAACCTTAGTTATTATTGCGTAGTTCTGAAACACTCTTTCTGTAGAAAATGCAAGTGGACATTCATGGCGCTAAGAGGCCCATAGTAGAAAATGGAATATCTTCAAACAAAAACTACACAGAACCAATCTGTGAAACTTCTTTCTGTTCTGTGCATTCAACTAACGGAGTTGAACCTTACTATTGATTGAGCAGTTCTGAAACACTCTTTCTGTAGAAAATGCAAGTGGACCTTCGGAGCGCTAAGGGGCCTATAGCGGAAAAAGTAATATCTTCAAATAAAAACTACACAGAAGCATTCTGTGAAACTTCTTTCTGTTCTGTGCATTCAACTAGCAGACTTTAACCTTACTTTTGATTGAGCAGTTCTGAAACACTCTTTCTGTAGAAAATGCAATTGGAAATTCAGGGCGCTAAGAGGCCTATAGTGGAAAAGGAATATTTTCAAATAAAAACTTCACAGAAGAAATCTGTGAAACTTCTTACTCTTCTGTGCATTCAACTAACAGAGTTGAACCTCAGTTTTGATTGATCAGTTCTGAAACAATCTTTCTGTAGAAAATACAAGTGGACATTCAGGGCGCTATCAGTACTATAGTGGAAAAAGTAAAAAAGTTAACATAAAAACTACACAGAAGATATCTGTGAAACTTCTCTCTGTTCTGTGCATTCAATTAACGGAGTTGAACCTTACATTTGATTGAGAAGTTCTGAAACACTCTTTCTGTAGAAAATGCAAGTGGAACTTCGGAGCGCTAAGAGGCCTATAGCGGAAAAAGTAATACCTTCAAATAGAAACTACACCGAAGCATTCTGTGAAACTTCTTTCTGTTCTTTGCATTCATCTAGCAGATTTGAACCTTACTTTTGATTGAGCACTTCTGAAACACCCTTTCTATAGAAAATGCAATTGGACTTTCAGGGAGCTAAGAGGACTATAGTGGAAAAAGGAATATTTTCAAATAAAAACTGCACAGAAGCAATCTGCGAAACTTCTTACTGTTCTGTGCATTCAACTAACATAGTTGAACGGTAGTTTTTATTGAGCAGTTCTGAAACACCCTTTCTTTAGAAAATGCAAGTGGACATTCAGGGCGCTGAGAGGCCTATAGAGGGAAAAGGAATATCTTCAAATAGAAACCACAGAGAAGCAATCTGTGAAACTTCTTACTGTTCTGTGCATTCAACTAACAGAGTTGAACCTTAGTTATTATTGAGCAGTTCTGAAATACTCTTTCTGTGGAAAATGCAAGTGAACATTCAGGGCACTAATAGGCCTATAGCGGAAAAATGAATATGTTCAAATAAAAACTACACAGAAGCAATCTGTGAAACTTCTTACTGTTCTGTGCATTCAACTAACAGTGTTGAACCTTAGTTTATATTGAGCAGTTATGAAACACTCTTTCTGCAGAAAATGCAAGTGAACATTCTGGGCGCTAAGAGGCCCATAGTTGAAAAAGGTATATGTTCAAATAAAAACTATGAAAAAGCTATCTGTGAAACTTCTTTCTGTTCTGTGCATTCAACTAACAGAGTTCAACCTTACTTTTGATTGAGCAGTTCTGAAACACCCTTTCTGTAGAAAATGCAAGTGGACATTCAGGGCGCTAAGAGGCCTATGGTGGAAAAAGGAATACCTTCAAATAAAAACTACACAGAAGCAATCTGTGAAACTTCTTACGGTTCTGTTCTTTAAACTAACACAGTTGAACCTTAATTTTGATGGAACAGTTCTGAAACACTCTTTCTGTAGAAAACGCAAGTGGACATTCATGGCGCTATGAGGCCTATAGTGGAAAAGGGAATATCTTCTAACAAAAACTAAAAAGAAGCAATCTGTGAAACTTCTTTCTGTTCTGTGCATTCAACTAACAGAGTTGAACCTTAGTTTTGATTGAGCAGTTCTGAAACAATCTTTCTGTAGAGAATTCAAATGGACATTCATGGCGCTAAGAGGCCCATAGTAGAATAAGGAATATCTTCAAACAAAAACTACACAGAAGCAATCTGTGAAACTTCTTTCTGTTCTGTGCATTCAACTAACAGAGTTGAATCTTCCTTTTTATTGAGCAGTTCTGAAACACTCTTTCTGTAGAAAATGCAAGTGGACATTCGGAGCGCTAAGAGGCCTACAGCGGAAAAAGTAATATCTTCAAATAAAAACTACACAGAAGCCTTCTGTGAAACTACTTTCTGTTCTGTGCATTCAAATAACAGAGTTTAACCTTACTTTTGATTGAGCAGTTCTGAAACTCTCTTTCTGTAGAAAATGCAATTGGACATTCCGGGCGCTATGAGGCCTATAGTGGAGAAGGAACATTTTCAAATAAAAACTGCACAGAAGAAATCTGTGAAACTTCTTACTGTTCCGTGCATTCAACTAACAGAGTTGAACCTCAGTTTTGATTGAGCAGTTCTGAAACACTCTTTCTGTAGAAAATACAAGTGGACATTCAGGGCGCTAAGAGGCATAGTGGAAAAAGGAACAAGTTCAAATAAAAACTACACAGAAGATATCTGTGAAACTTCTCTCTGTTCTGTGCATTCAACTAACAGAGTTGAACCTTAGTTTTGATTGAGTAGTTCTGAAACACTCTTTCTGTAGAAAATGCAAGTGGACATTCATGGCGCTAAGAGGCCCATAGTAGAAAAAGGAATATCTTCAAACAAAAACTACAAAGAAGCAATCTGTGAAACTTCTTTCTGCTCTGTGCATTCAACTAACAGAGTTGAACCTTAGTTTTGATTAAGCAGTTCTGAAACACTCTTTCTGTAGAAAATACAAGTGGACATTCAGGGCGCTAAGAGGCCTATAGTGGAAAAAGGAATAAGTTCAAATAAAAACTACACAGAATGGATAACTAGAATAACCAATGGAGAGAAGGGCTTCAAGGAGCCGATGGAGCTGAAAGCCAAGTTTCGAGAACTACGCAAAGATTGCAGAAGCCTCAGTAGCAGATGCGATCAACTGGAAGAAAGGGTATCGCTGATGGAAGATGAAATGAATGAAATGAAAAGAGAAGGGAAGTTTAGAGAAAAAAGGATAAAAAAAATGAACAAAGCCTCCAAGAAATTTGGCACTATGTGAAAAGACCAAACTTAAGTCTGATTGGTGTACCTGAAAATGATGGGGAGGATGGAACCAAGTTGGAAAACACTCTGCAAGATATTATCCAGGAGAACTTCCCCAATCTAGCAAGGCAGGCCACGATTCAGATTCAGGAAACACAGAGAACGCCACAAAGATACTCCTTGAGAAGGGCAACTCCAAGACACATTATTGTCAGATTCACCAACGTTGAAATGAAAGAAAAAATGTTAAGGGCAGCCAGAGAGAAAGGTCGAGTTACCCACAATGGGAAGCCCATCAGACTAACAGCTGATCTCTCAGCAGAAACTCTACAAGCCAGAAGAGAGTGGGGGCTGATATTCAACATTCTTAAAGAAAAGAATTTTCAACCCAGAATCTCCTATCCCGCCAAACTAAGCTTCATAAGTGAAGGAGAAATAAAACACTTTAAAGACAAGCAAACGCTGAGTGATTTTGTCACCACCAGGCCTGCCCTAAAAGAGCTCCTGAAGGAAGCACTAAACATGGAAAGGAACAACCGGTACCAGCCACTGCAAAAACATGCCAAATTGTAAAGACCATCGAGACTAGGAAGAAACTATAGCAACTAACGAGAAAATAACCAACTAACATCATAATGACAGGATCAGATTCACACATAACAATATTAACGTTAAATGTAAATGGGCTAAATGCTCCAATCAAAAGACACAGACTGGCAAACTGGATAAGGAGTCAGGATCCATCAGTGTGCTGTATTCAGGAAACCAATCTCACGTGCAGAGACACACATAGACTCAAAATAAAGGGATGGAGGAAGATCTATCAAGCAACTGGAAAACAAAAAAAGGCAGGGGTTGCAATCCTAGTCTCTGATAAAATAGACTTTAAACCAACAAAGATCAAAAGAGACAAAGAAGGCCATTACATAATGGTAAAGGGATCAATTCATCAAGAAGAGCTAACTATCCTAAATATATATGCACCCAACACAGGAGCACCCAGATTCATAAAGCAAGTCCTGAGTGACCTACAAAGGGACTTAAACTCCCACACAATAATAATGGGAGATTTTAACACCCCACTGTCAGCATTAGACAGATCAACGAGACAGAAAGTTAACAAGGATATCCAGGAATTGAACTCAGCTCTACATAAAGTGGACCTAATAGACATCTACAGAACTCTCCACCCCAAGTCAACAGAATATACATTTTTTTCAGCACCACACCACACCTATTCCAAAATTGACCACAAAGTTGGAAGTAAAGCTCTCCTCAGCAAATGTAAAAGAACAGAAATTATAACAAACTGTCTCTCAGACCACAGTGCAATCAAACTAGAACTCAGGATTAAGAAACTCACTCAAAACCGCTCTACTACATGGAAACTGAACAACCTGCTCCTGAATGACTATTGGGTACATAATGAAATGAAGGCAGAAATAAAGATGTTCTTTGAAACCAACGAGAACAAAGACACAACATACCAGAATCTCTGGGACACATTCAAAGCAGTGTGTAGAGGGAAATTTATAGCACTAAATGCCCACAAGAGAAAGCAGGAAAGATCCAAAATTGACTCCCTAACATCACAATTAAAAGAACTAGAAAAGCAAGAGCAAACACATTCAAAAGCTAGCAGAAGGCTAGAAATAACTAAAATCAGAGCAGAACTGAAGGAAATAGAGACACAAAAAACCCTTCAAAAACTTAATGAATCCAGGAGCTGGTTTTTTGAAAAGATCAACAAAATTGATGGACCGCTAGCAAGACTAATAAAGAAGAAAAGAGAGAAGAATCAAATAGATGCAATAAAAAACGAAAAAGGGGATATCACCACCGATCCCACAGAAATACAATCTACCATCAGAGAATACTACAAACACCTCTATGCAAATAAACGAGAAAATCTAGAAGAAATGGATAAATTCCTCAACAAATACACCCTCCCAAGACTAAACCAGGAAGAAGTTGAATCTCTGAATAGACCAATAACAGGCTCTGAAATTGTGGCAATAATCAATAGCTTACCAACCAAAAAGAGTCCAGGACCTGATGGATTCACAGCCGAATTCTACCAGAGGTACAAGGAGGAACTGGTACCATTCCTTCTGAAACTATTCCAATCGATAGAAAAAGAGGGAATCCTCCCTAACACATTTTATGAAGCCAGCATCGTCCTGATACCAAAACCTGGCAGAGACATAACCAAAAAAGAGAATTTCAGACCAATATCCTTGATGAACATTGATGCAAAAATCCTCAATAAAATACTGGCAAACCGAATCCAGCAGCACATCAAAAAGCTTATCCACCATGATCAAGTGGGCTTCATCCCTGGGATGCAAGGCTGGTTCAACATACGCAAATCAATAAATGTAATTCAACATATAAACAGAACCAAAGACAAAAACCACATGATTATCTCAATAGATGCAGAAAAGGCCTTTGACAAAATTCAACAACCCTTCATGCTAAAAACTCTCAATAAATTAGGTATTGATGGGACGTATCTCAAAATAATAAGAGCTATCTACGACAAACCCACAGCCAATATCATACTGAATGGGCAAAAACTGGAAGCATTCCCTCTGAAAACTGGCACAAGACAGGGATGCCCTCTCTCACCGCTCCTGTTCAACATAGTGCTGGAAGTTCTGGCCAGAGCAATCAGGCAGGAGAAGGAAATAAAAGGTATTCAATTAGGAAAAGAGGAAGTCAAATTGTCCCTGTTTGCAGATGACATGATTGTATATCTAGAAAACCCCATTGTCTCAGCCCAAAATCTCCTTAAGCTGATTAGCAACTTCAGCGAAGTCTCAGGATACAAAATCAATGTACAAAAATCACAAGCATTCTTGTACACCAATAACAGACAAACAGAGAGCCAAATCATGAGTGAACTCCCATTCACAATTGCTTCAAAGAGAATAAAATACCTAGGAATCCAACTTACAAGGGATGTGAAGGACCTCTTCAAGGAGAACTACAAACCACTGCTCAATGAAATAAAAGAGGATACAAACAAATGGAAGAACATTCCATGCTCATGGGTTGGAAGAATCAATATCGTGAAAATGGCCATACTGCCCAAGGTAATTTATAGATTCAATGCCATCCCCATCAAGCTACCAATGACATTCTTCACAGAATTGGAAAAAACAACTTTAAAGTTCATATGGAACCAAAAAAGAGCCCGCATCGCCAAGTCAATCCTAAGCCAAAAGAACAAAGCTGGAGGCATCACGCTACCTGACTTTAAACTATACTACAAGGCTACAGTAACCAAAACAGCATGGTACTGGTACCACAACAGAGACATAGATCAATGGAACAGAACAGAGCCCTCAGAAATGATGCCGCATAGCTACAACTATCTGATCTTTGACAAACCTGACAAGAACAAGAAATGGGGAAAGGATTCCCTATTTAATAAATGGTGCTGGGAAAACTGGCTAGCCATATGTAGAAAGCTGAAACTGGATCACTTCCTTACACATTATACAAAAATTAATTCAAGATGGATTAAAGACTTATATGTTAGACCTAAAACCAATAAAATCCTACAAGAAAACCTAGGCAATACCATTCAGGACATAGGCGTGGGCAAGGACTTCATGTCTAAAACACCAAAAGCAATGGCAACAAAAGCCAAAATTGACAAATGGGATCTCATTAAACTAAAGAGCTTCTGCACAGCAAAAGAAACTATCATCAGAATGAACAGGCAACCTACAGAATGGGAGAAAATTTTTGCAACCTACTCATCTGACAAAGGGCTAATATCCAGAATCTATAACGAACTCAAACAAATTTACAAGAAAAAAACAAACAACCCCATCAAAAAGTGGGCAGAGGACATGAACAGACACTTCTCAAAAGAAGACATTTATGCAGCCAGAAAACACATGAAGAAATGCTCATCATCACTGGCCATCAGAGAAATGCAAATCAAAACCACAGTGAGATACCATCTCACACCAGTTAGAATGGCCATCATTAAAAAATCAGGAAACAACAGGTGCTGGAGAGGATGTGGAGAAATAGGAACACTTTTACACTGTTGGTGGGACTGTAAACTAGTTCAACCATTGTGGAAGTCAGTGTGGCGATTCCTCAGGGATCTCGAACTAGAAATACCATTTGACCCAGCCATCCCATTACTGGGTATATACCCAAAGGACTATAAATCATGCTGCTCTAAAGACACATGCACACGTATGTTTATTGCGGCACTATTCACAATAGCAAAGAGTTGGAAAGAACCCAAATGTCCAACAAAGATAGACTGGATTAAGAAAATGTGGCACATATACACCATGGAATACTATGCAGCCATAAAAAATTATGAGTTGGTGTCCTTTGTAGGGACATGGATGAAACTGGAAAACATCATTCTCAGTAAACTATCGCAAGGACAAAAAACCAAACACCGCATGTTCTCACTCATAGGTGGGAATTGAACAATGAGAAATCATGGACACAGGAAGGGGAACATCACACTCCGGGGACTGTTGTGGGGTGGGGGGAGGGGGGAGGCACAGCATTAGGAGATACAACTAATGCTAAATGACGAGTTAATGGGTGAAGGAAATCAACATGGCAGATGGATACATATGTAACAAACCTGCAGATTGTGCACATGTACCCTAAAACCCTAAAGTATAATAATAAAAAAAAAAAAAAAAAACTACACAGAAGATATCTGTGAAACTTCTCTCTGTTCTGTGCATTCAACTAACAGAGTTGAACCGTAGTTTTGATTGAGCAGTTCTGAAACACACTTTCTGTAGAAAATGCAAGTGGACATTCATGGCGCTAAGAGGACCATAGTAGGAAAAGGAATATCTTCAAACAAAAACTACACAGAAGCAATCTGTGAAACTACTTTCTGTTCTGTGCATTCAACTAACAGAGTTGAACCTTACTTTTGATTGAGCAGTTCTGAAACACTCTTTCTGTAGAAAATGCAATTGGACATTCAGGGGGCTAAGAGGCCTATAGTGGAAAAGGAATATTTTCAAATAAAAACTGCACAGAAGAAATCTGTGAAACTTCTCACTGTTCTGTGCATTCAACTAACAGAGTTGAACCTCAGATTTGATTGAGCAGTTCTGAAACACTCTTTCTGTAGAAAATAAAAGTGGAGATTCAGGGCACTAAGAGGACTATAGTGGAAAAAGGAAAAAGTTCACATAAAAACTACACAGAAGCTATCTGTGAAACTTTCCTCTGTTCTGTGCATTCAACTAACGGAGTTGAACCTTACTTTTGATTGAGAAGTTCTGAAACACTCTTTCTGTAGAAAATGCAAGTGGACCTTCGGAGCGCTAAGAGGCCTATAGCGGAAAAAGTAATACCTCCAAACGCAAACTACAGAGAAGCATTCTGTGAAACTTCTTTCTGTTCTGTGCATTCAACTAACAGAGTTGAACCTTAGTTTGGATTGAGCAGTTCTGAAACACTCTTTCTGTAGAAAATACAAGTGGACATTCAGGGCGCTAAGGGGTCTATAGTGGAAAAAGGAATAAGTTCAAATAAAAGCTACAGAGAAGATATCTGTGAAACTTCCCTCTGTTCAGTGCATTCAACTAACAGAGTTGAACCTTAGTTTTGATTGAGCAGTTCTGAAACACTCCTTCTGTAGAAAATGCAAGTGGACATTCATGGAGCTAAGAGGCCCAAAGTAGAAAAAGGAATATCTTCAAACAAAAACTACATAGAAGCAATCTGTGAAACTTCTTTCTGTTCTGTGCATTCAACTAACAGACTTGAACCTTACTTTTGATTGAGCAGTTCTGAAACACTCTTTCTGTAGAAAATGCAAGGGAACCTTCGGAGCGTTAAGAGGCCTACAGTGGAAAAAGAAATATCTTCAAATAAAAATTACACAGAAGCATTCTGTGAAACATCTTTCTGTTCTGTGCATTCAACTAACAGAGTTTAACCTTACTTTTGATTGAGCAGTTCTGAAACACTCTTTCTGTAGAAAATGCAATTGGACATTCGGGTCGCTAAGAGGCCTATAGTGGAAAAGGAATATTTTCAAATAAAAACTGCACAGAAGAAATCTGTGGAACTTCTTACTGTTCTGTGCATTCAACTAACAGAGTTGAAACTCAGTTTTGATTGAGCAGTTCTGAAACACTCTTTCTGTAGAAAATACAAGTGGACATTCAGGGCGCTAAGAGGACTATAGTGGAAAAATGAAAAAGTTCACATAAAAAGTACACAGAAGCTATCTGTGAAACTTCTCTCTGTTCTGTGCATTCAAGTAACGGAGTTGAACCTTACGTTTGATTGAGAAGTTCTGAAATACTCTTTCTGTAGAAAATGCAATTGGACCTTCGGAGAGCTAAGAGGCCTATAGCGGAAAAATAATACCTTCAAATACAAACTACACAGAAGCATTCTTTGAAACTTCTTTCTGTTCTTTGCATTCGTCTAAAAGTGTTGAACCTTACTTTTGATTGAGCACTTCTGCAACACCCATTCTATAGAAAATGCAATTGGACATTCAGGGAGCTAAGAGGCCTATAGTGGAAAAAAAAATATTTTCAAATAAAAACAGCACAGAAGCAATCTGCGAAATTTCTTACTGTTCTGTGCATTCAAATAACATAGTTGAGAGGTAATTTTTATTGAGCAGTTCTGAAACACTCTTTCTGTAGAAAATGCAAGTGGACATTCAGGGCGCTAAGAGGCCTATAGCGGAAAAATGAATATGTTCAAATAAAAACTACACAGAAGCAATCTGTGAAACTTCTTACGGTTCTGCTCTTTAAACTAACGCAGCTGAACCTTAATTTTGATTGAACAGTTCTGAAACACTCTTTCTGTAGAAAATCCAAGTGGACATTCATGGCGCTAAGAGGCCGATAGTGGAAAAGGGAATATCTTCAAACAAAAACTGCAAAGAAGCAATCTGTGAAACTTCTTTATCTTCTGTGCATTCAACTAACAGTATTGAACCTTAGTTTTGATTGAGCAGTTCTGAAACACTCTTTCTGTAGAAAATACAAGTGGACATTCAGGGCGCTAAGAGGGCTGTAGTGGAAAAAGGAATAAGTTCAAATAAAAACTACACAGAAGATATCTGTGAAACTTCTCTCTGTTCTATGCATTCAACTAACAGAGTTGAACATTAGTTTTGATTGAGCAGTTCAGAAACACTCTTTCTGTAGAAAATACAAGTGGACATTCAGGGCGTTAAGAGGACTATAGTGGAAAAAGGAATAAGTTCAAATAAAAACTACACAGAAGACATCTGTGAAACTTCTTTCTGTTCTGTGCATTCAACTAACAGAGTTGAACCTTAGTTTTGATTGAGCAATTCTGAAACACTCTTTCTGTAGGAAGTGCAAGTGGAAATTCATGGCGCTAAGAGGCCCATAATAGAAAAAGTAATATCTTCAAACCAAAACTACACAGAAGCAATCTGTGAAACTTCTTTCTGTTCTGTGCATTCAACTAACAGAGGTGAACCTTACTTTTGATTGAGCAGTTCGGAAACACTATTTCTGTAGAAAATGCAAGTGGACCTTCGGAGCGCTAAGTGGCCTATAGCGGAAAAAGGAATATCTTCAAATAAAAACCACACAGAAGCAATCTGTGAAACTTCTTATTGTTCTGTGCATTCAACTAAAAGTGTTGAACCTTAGTTATTATTGAGCAGTTCTGAAACACTCTTTCTGTAGAAAATACAAGTGGACATTCAGGATGCTAAGCGGCCTACAGTGGAAAAAGGAATAAGTTCAAATAAAAACTACACAGAAGATATCTGTGAAACTTCTCTCTCTTCTGTTCATTCAACAAACAGAGTTGAAACTTAGTTTAGATTGAGAAGTTCTGAAACACTCTTTCTGTAGAAAATGCAAGTGGACATTCGTGGCGCTGAGAGGCCCATAGTAGAAAAATGAATATCTTCAAACAAAAACTACACAGAAGCAATCTGTGAAACTTCTTACGGTTCTGTTCTTTAAACTAACACAGTTGAACCTTAGCTGTTATTGAGCAGTTCTGACACACTCTTTCTGTAGAAAATGCTAGTGGACATTCAGGGCGCTGAGAGGCCTATAGTGGGAAAAGGAATATCTTCAAATAAAAACAACACAGAAGCAGTCTGTGAAATTTCTTACTGTTCTGTGCATTCAACTAACAGAGTTGAAACTTAGTTTTGAATGAGCAGTTCTGAAACGCTCTTTCTGTAGAAAATGCAAGTGGACATTCATGGAGCTAAGAGGCCCATAGTAGTAAAAGGAATATCTTCAAACAAAAACTACACGGAAGCAATCTGTGAAACTTCTTTCTGTTCTGTGCATTCAACTAACAGAGTGGAACCTTACTTTTGATTGAGGAGTTCTGAAACACTCTTTCTGTAGAAAATGCTAGTGGACCTTCGGAGCGCTAAGAGGCCTACAGCGGAAAAAGTAATATCTTCAAATAAAAACTACACAGAAGCATTCTGTGAAACTTCTTTCTGTTCTGTGCATTCAACTAACAGAGTTTAACCTTACTTTTGATTGAGAAGTTCTGAAACACTCTTTCTGTAGAAAATGCAATTGGACATTCAGGGCGCTAAGAGGCCTGTTGTGGAAAAGGACTATTTTCAAATGAAAACTGCACAGAAGAAATCTGTGGAACTTCTTACTCTTCTGTGCATTCAACTAACAGAGTTGAACCTCAGTTTTGATTGAGCAGTTCTGAAAAACTCTTTCTGTAGAAAATGCAAGTGGACGTTCGGAGCGCTAAGAGGCCAAGTGCGGAAAAAGTAATACCTTCAAATACAAACTACACAGAAGCATTCTGTGAAACTTCTTTCTGTTCTTTGCATTCATCTAACAGAGTTGTACCTTACATTTGATTGAGCACTTCTGAAACACCCTTTCTATAGAAAATGCAATTGGACATTCAGGGAGCTGAGAGGCCTATAGTGGAAAAAGGAATATTTTCAAATAAAAACTGCACAGAAGCAATCTGCGAAACTTCTTTCTGTTCTGTGCATTCAACTAACATATTTGAATGGTAGTTTTTATTGAGCAGTTCTGAAACACTCTTTCTGTAGAAAATGCAAGTGGACATTCAGGGCGCTGAGAGGCCTATAGTGGGAAAAGGAATATCTTCAAATAAAAACCACACAGAAGCAATCTGTGAAACTTCTTACTGTTCTGTGCATTCAACTAACAGGGTTGAACCTTAGTTTATATTGAGCAGTTATGAAACCCTCTTTCTGCAGAAAATTCAAGTGAACATTCAGGGCGCTAAGAGGCCTATAGTTGAAATAGGTATATGTTCAAATAAAAACAACAAAGTAGCTATCTGTGAAACTTCTTACAGTTCTGTGCATTCAACTAACAGAGTTCAAACTTACTTTTCATTGAGCAGTTCTGAAACACCCTTTCTGTTGAAAATGCAAGCGGACATTCAGAGCACTAAGAGGCCTATGGTGGAAAAAGTTATACCTTCAAATAAAAACTACACAGAAGCAATCTGTGAAACTTCTTACGGTTCTGTTATTTAAACTAACACAGTTGAACCTTAATTTGATTGAAAAGTTCTGAAACACTCTTTCTGTAGAAAATGCAAGTGGACATTCATGGCGCTAAGAGGCCTATAATGGAAAAGGGAATATCTTCAAACAAAAACTACAAAGAAGCAATCTGTGAAAATACTTTCTGTTCTGTGCGTTCAACTAACAGGGTTGAACCTTAGTTTTGATTGATCAGTTCTGAAACACTCTTTCTGTAGAAAATAAAAGTGGACATTCAGGGCGCTAGGAGGCCTACAGTGGAAAAAGGAAGAAGTTCAAATAAAAACTACACAGAATGTATCTGTGAAACTTCTCTCTGTTCTGTTCATTCAATTAACAGGGTTGAAACAGTTTTGATTGAGCAGTTCTGAAACACTCTTTCTGTAGAAAATGCAAGTGGACATTCAGGGCATTAATAGGCTTATGGTGGAAAAAGGAATACCTTCAAATAAAAACTACACAGAAGCAATCTGTGAAACTTCTTACGGTTGTGTTCTTTAAACTAACACAGTTGAACCTTAATTTTGATTGAACACTTCTGAAACACTCTTTCTGTAGAAAATGCAAGTGGACATTCATGGCGCTAAGAGGCCTATAGTGGAAAAGGGATTATCTTCAAACAAAAACTACCAAGAAACAAACTGTGAAACTTCTTTCTGTTCTGTGCATTCAACTAACAGAGTTGACCCTTAGTTTTGATTGAGCAGTTCTGAAACACTCTTTCTGTAGAAAATACAATTGGACATTCAGGGCGCTAAGAGGCCTATAGTGGAAAAAGTAATAAATTCAAATAAAAACTACACAGAATATATCTGTGAAATTTCTCTCTGTTCTGTGCATTCAACTAATAGAGTTGAAACGTAGTTTTGATTGAGCAGCTCTGAAACACTCTTTCTGTAGAAAATGCAAGTGGACATTCATGGCGCTCAGAGGCCCATAGTAGAAAAAGTAATATCTTCATATAAAAACTACACAGAAGCATTCTGTGAAACTTCTTTCTGTTCTGTGCATTCAACTAACAGAGTTTCACCTTACTTTTGATTGAGCAGTTTTGAAACACTCTTTCTGTAGAAAATGCCATTGGACATTCAGGGCACTAAGAAGCCTACAGTGGAAAAGGAATATTTTCAAATAAAAACCGCACAGAAGAAATCTGTGAAACTTCTTACTGTTCTGTGCATTCAACTAACAGAGCTGAACCTTAGTTTATATTGAGCAGTTATGAAACACTCTTTCTGCAGAAAATGCAAGTGAACATTCAGGGCGCTAATAGACCTATAGTTGAAAAAGGTATATGTTCAAATAAAAACTACAAAGAAGCTATCTGTGAAACTTCTTACAGTTCTGTGCATTCAACTAACAGAGTTCAACCTTACTTTTGATTGAGCAGTTCTGAAATACCCTTTCTGTAGAAAATGCAAGTGGACATTCAGGGCGCTAAGAGGCCTATGGTGGATAAAGGAATACTTCAAATAAAACTACACAGAAACAATCTGTGAAACTTCTACGGTTCTGTTCTTTAAACTAACACAGTTGAATCTTAATTTTGATTGAACAGTTCTGAAACACTCTTTCTGTAGAAAATGCAAGTGGACATTCATGGCGCTAAGAGGCCTATAGTGGAAAAAGTAATATTTCAAAAAAACTAACAGAAGCAATCTGTGAAACTTTTTCTGTTCTGTGCATCAACTAACAGAGTTTAACCTTACTTTTCATTGAGCAGTTCTGAAACACTCTTTCTGTAGAAAATACAACTGGATATTCAGGGCGCTATGAGGCCTGTAGTAGAAAAACGAATATGTTCAAATAAAACTACACAGAAGCTATCTGTGAAACTTCTTACAGTTCTGTGCATTCAACTAACAGGTTTCAACCTTACTTTTGATTGAGCAGTTCTGAAACACCCTTTCTGTAGAAAATGCAAGTGGATATTCGGAGCGCTAAGAGACAACAGCGAAATAGGAAATCTTCAAAAAAAACCACACAGAAGCATTCTGTGAAAATTCTTTCTGTTCTGTGCACTCAACTAACAGAGTTGAACCTTACTTTTGATTGGCATTCTGAAACACTGTTTCTGTAGAAAATACAACTGGATATTCAGGGCGCTATGAGGCCTGTAGTGGAAAAGGAATATGTTCAAAAAAAACTACACAGAATCTATCTGTGAAACTTCTTACAGTTCTGTGCATTCAACTAACAGAGTTGAACCTTAGTTTTGATTGAGCAGTAATTAAACACTCTTTCTGTAGAAATGCAAGTAGACGTTCGAGCGCTAAGAGGCTAGAGCGGAAAACGGAATATCTTCAAATAGAAACTACACAGAAGCATTTTGTGAATTTCTTTCTGTTCCGTGCATTCAACTAACAGATTTGAAACTTACTGTTGATTGAACAGTTCTGAAACACTCTTTCTGTAGAAAATGCAAGTGGAAATTCAGAGCGCTAAGATGCGTTTAGCGGAAAAATGAATATGTTCAAATAAAAACTAAACAGAAGCAAACTGTGAAACTTCTTTCTGTTCTGTGCATTCACCTTACAGAGTTGAACCTTACTTTTGATTGAACAGTTCTGAAACACTCTTTCTGTAGAAAATGCAAGTGGACATTCAGAGCGCTAAGAGGCCTATAGCTGAAAAAGGAATATGTTCAAATAAAACTACACAGAAGCAATCTGTGAAACTTCTTACTGTTCGGTGCTTTCAACTAACAGAGTTGAACCTTAGTTTTGATTGAGCAGTTCTGAAACTCTCTTTCTGTAGAAAATGCAAGTGGGCATTCATGGTGCTACGAGGCCTATAGTGGAAAAAGTATATCTTCAAATAAAAACTACACAAAAGCAATCTGTGAAACTTCTTTCTGTTCTGTGCATTCAACTAACTGAGGTGAAATTAGTTTTGATTGAGCAGTTCTTAAACCCTCTTTCTGTAGAAAATGCAAGTGTACATTCATGGCACTAGGAGGCCTATAGTGGTAAAAGGAATATGTTCAAATAAAAACTACACAGAAGCTCTCTGTGAAACTTCTTTCTGTTCTCTGCATTCAAGTAACAGACATGAACCTTACTTTTAATTGAGCAGTTCTGAAACACTCTTTCTTTAGAAAATGCCAGTGAACATTCAGGGCACTAAGAGGCCTATAGTGGAAAAAGAATATGTTCACATAAAAATTACACAGAAGCAATCTGTGAAACTTCTTTCTCTTCTGTGCATTCAACTAAGAGAGTAGAACCTTACTTTTGATTGAGCAGTTTTGAAACACCCTTTCTGTAGAAAATACAAGTGGACCTTCGGAGCGCTAAGTGGCCTATAGCAGAAAAAGGAATATCTTCAAACAAAAACTACACAGAAACATTCTGTGAAACTTCTTTCTGTTCTGTGCATTCAACTAACAGAATTGAACCTTACTTTTGATTCAGCAGTTCTGAAACACTCTTTCTGATGAAAATGCGGTGGACATTTAGGGCGCTAAGAGACCTATAGTGGAAAATGGAATATCTTCAAATAAAAACTACACAGAAGCAATCTGTGAAACTTCTTGCTGTTCTGTGCATTCCACTAACAGAGTTGAAACTTAGTTTTGATTGATCAGTTCTGAAACACTCTTTCTGTAGTAAATGCAAGTGGACATTCATGGCGCTAAGAGGCCTATAGTGGAAAAAGGAATTTCTTCAAACAAAAACTACACAGAAGCAATCTGTGAAACTTCTTTCTGTTCTGTGCATTCAACTAACAGAGTTGAACCTTAGTTTTCATTGAGGAGTTCTGAAACACTGTTTCTGTAGAAAATGCAAGTGTACATTCAGGGCGCTAAGAGGACTATATTGGAAAAATGAATATGATCAAATAAAAACCACAAAGAAACAGTCTGTGAAACTTCTCTCTGTTCTGTGCATTCAACTAACAGAGTGGAAACTTACTTTTGATTAAGCAGTGCGGAAACACTCTTTCCGTAGAAAATGCAAGTGGAAATTCAAGGCGATAAGGGGTATATAGTGGAAAAAGTAATATCTTCAAATAAAAACTACACAGAAGCATTCTGTGAATCTTCTTTCTGTTCTGTGCATTCAACTAACGGAGTTGAACCTTACATTTGATTGAGCAGTTCTGAAACACACTTTCTGTAGAAATGCAAGTGGACATTCGGAGCGCTTAGGACCTATAGCGGAAAAAGGAATATCTTCAAATAGACGCTACAGAGAACATTCTGTGAAACTTCTTTCTGTTCTGTGCATTCAACTAACAGAGTTGAACCCTACATTTGATTGGGCAATTCTGAAACACTCTTTCTGTAGAAAATGCAAGTGGACATTCAGGGCTGTAAGAGGCCAATAGTGGAAAAAGGTAATATGTTCAAATAAAAACTACACAGAAGCAATATGTGAAACTTCTTTCTGTTCTGTGTATTCAACTAACAGAGTTGAACCTTACTTTTGATTGACCAGTTCTGAAACACTCTTTCTGTAGACAATGCAAGTGGACATTCGGAGCGCTAAGAGGCCTATAGCGGAAAAAGGAATATCTTCAAATAGAAACTACACAGAACCATTCTGTGAAACTTCTTTCTGTTCTGTGCATTCAACTAACAGAGTTGAACCTTACCTTTGATTGAGCATTTCTGAAACACTCTTTTTGTAGAAAATGCAAGTAGACATTCGGAGCGCTAAGAGGCCTATAGCGGAAAAAGGAATATCTTCAAATAGAAACTACACAAAAGCATTCTGTGAAACTTCTTTCTATTCTGTGCATTCAACTAAAAGAGTTGAACCTTACATTTGATTGAGCAGTTCTGAAACACTCTTTCTGTAGAAAATGCAAGTGGATATTCATGGCGCTAAGAGGCCTAAAGCTTAAAAATATATATGTTCAAATAAAAAGTACACAAAAGCAATCTGTGAAACTTCTTTCTGTTCTGTGCATTCAACAAACAGAGTTGAACCTTAGTTTTGATTGAGCAGTTCTGAAACACTCTTTCTGTAGATAATGCAAGTGGACATTCAGGGGGCTAAGAGGCCTATAGTGGAAAAAGGAATATGTTCAAATAAAAACTACACAGAAGCTATCTGTTAAACTAATCTCTGTTATGTGCATTCCACTAACAGAGTTGAAACATACTTTTGATTGAGGAGATCTGAAACACTCTTTCTGTAGAAATTCTAAATGGGCCTTTGGAGCGCTAAGAGGCCTGTAGCGGAAAAAGGAATATCTTCAAATAAAAACTACACATTAGCATTCTGTGAAACTTCTTTCTGTTCTGTGCATTCAACTAACAGAGTTGAACCTTACTTTTGATTGAGCAGTTCTGAAACACTCATTCTGTAGAAAATGCAAGTGGATATTCAGGGCGCTAAGAGGCCTTTAGTGGAAAAAGGAATATCTTCAAATAGAAACTACACAGAACCATTCTGTGAAACTTCTTTCTGTTCTGTGCATTCAACTAACAGAGTTGAACCTTAGTTTTGATTGAGCAGTTCTGAAACACTCTTTCTGTAGAAAATGCAAGTGGACCTTCAGGGCGCTAAGAGGCCTAAGGTGGAAAAAGGAATATCTTCAAATAAAAACTACACAGAAGCAATCTGTGAAACTTCTTAATGTTCTGTGCTTTCAATTGACAGAGTTGAACCTTAGTTTTGATTGAGCAGTTCTGAAACACTCTTTCTGTAGTAAATGCAAGTGGACATTCATGGCGCTAAGAGGCCTATAGTGGAAAAAGTAATTTCTTCAAACAAAAACTACACAGAAGCAATGTGTGAAATTTGTTTCTGTTCTGTACATTCAACTAACAGAGTTGAACCTTAGTTTTCATTGAGGAGTTCTGAAACACTGTTTCTGTAAAAAATGCAAGTGTACATTCAGGGCGCTAAGAGGACTATATTGGAAAAATGAATATGATCAAATAAAAACTACAAAGAAACAGTCTGTGAAACTTCTCTCTGTTCTGTGCATTCAACTAACAGAGTGGAAACTTACTTTCGATTAAGCAGTGCTGAAACACTCTTTCCGTAGAAAATGGAAGTGGAAATTCAAGGCGATAAGGGGTATATAGTGGAAAAAGTAATATCTTCAAATAAAAACTACACAGAAGCATTCTGTGAATCTTCTTTCTGTTCTGTGCATTCAACTAACGGAGTTGAACCTTACATTTGATTGAACAGTTCTGAAACACACTTTCTGTAGAAAATGCAAGTGGACATTCGGAGCGCTTAGGGACCTATAGCGGAAAAAGGAATATCTTCAAATAGACGCTACAGAGAACCATTCTGTGAAACTTCTTTCTGTTCTGTGCATTCAACTAACAGAGTTGAACCCTACATTTGATTGGGCAATTCTGAAACACTCTTTCTGTAGAAAATGCAAGTGGACATTCAGGGCTGTAAGAGGCCAATAGTGGAAAAAGTAATATGTTCAAATAAAAACTACACAGAAGCAATATGTGAAACTTCTTTCTGTTCTGTGTATTCAACTAACAGAGTTGAACCTTACTTTTGATTGACCAGTTCTGAAACACTCTTTCTGTAGACAATGCAAGTGGACATTCGGAGCGCTAAGAGGCCTATAGCGGAAAAAGGAATATCTTCAAATAGAAACTACACAGAACCATTCTGTGAAACTTCTTTCTGTTCTGTGCATTCAACTAACAGAGTTGAACCTTACCTTTGATTGAGCATTTCTGAAACACTCTTTTTGTAGAAAATGCAAGTAGACATTCGGAGCGCTAAGAGGCCTATAGCGGAAAAAGGAATATCTTCAAATAGAAACTACACAAAAGCATTCTGTGAAACTTCTTTCTATTCTGTGCATTCAACTAAAAGAGTTGAACCTTACATTTGATTGAGCAGTTCTGAAACACTCTTTCTGTAGAAAATGCAAGTGGATATTCATGGCGCTAAGAGGCCTAAAGCTTAAAAATGTATATGTTCAAATAAAAAGTACACAAAAGCAATCTGTGAAACTTCTTTCTGTTCTGTGCATTCAACAAACAGAGTTGAACCTTAGTTTTGATTGAGCAGTTCTGAAACACTCTTTCTGTAGAAAATGCAAGTGGACATTCAGGGGGCTAAGAGGCCTATAGTGGAAAAAGGAATATGTTCAAATAAAAACTACACAGAAGCTATCTGTTAAACTAATCTCTGTTATGTGCATTCCACTAACAGAGTTGAAACATACTTTTGATTGAGGAGATCTGAAACACTCTTTCTGTAGAAATTCTAAATGGGCCTTTGGAGCGCTAAGAGGCCTGTAGCGGAAAAAGGAATATCTTCAAATAAAAACTACACATTAGCATTCTGTGAAACTTCTTTCTGTTCTGTGCATTCAACTAACAGAGTTGAACCTTACTTTTGATTGAGCAGTTCTGAAACACTCATTCTGTAGAAAATGCAAGTGGACATTCAGGGCGCTAAGAGGCCTTTAGTGGAAAAAGGAATATCTTCAAATAGAAACTACACAGAACCATTCTGTGAAACTTCTTTCTGTTCTGTGCATTCAACTAACAGAGTTGAACCTTAGTTTTGATTGAGCAGTTCTGAAACACTCTTTCTGTAGAAAATGCAAGTGGACCTTCAGGGCGCTAAGAGGCCTAAGGTGGAAAAAGGAATATCTTCAAATAAAAACTACACAGAAGCAATCTGTGAAACTTCTTAATGTTCTGTGCTTTCAACTGACAGAGTTGAACCTTAGTTTTGATTGAGCAGTTCTGAAACACTCTTTCTGTAGAAAATGCAAGTGGACATTCAGGGCTGTAAGAGGCCAATAGTGGAAAAAGGAATATCTTCAAATAAAAACTACACTGAAGGTATCTGTGAAACTATTTTCTGTTCTGTGGATACAACTAACAGAGTTGAACCTTACTTTTGATTGAGCAGTTCTGAAACACTCTTTCTGTAGAAAATGCAAGTGGACATTCAGGGGGCTAAGAGGCCTATAGTGCAAAAAGGAATATGTTCAAATAAAAACTACACAGAAGCTATCTGTGAAACTAATCTCTGTTCTGTGCATTCCACTAACAGAGTTGAAACATACTTTTGATTGAGGAGATCTGAAACACTCTTTCTGTAGAAATCGCAACTGGACCTTTGGAGCGCTAAGAGGCCTGTAGCGGAAAAAGTAATATCTTCAAATAAAAACTACACGTTAGCATTCTGTGAAACTTCTTTCTGTTCTGTGCATTCAACTAACAGAGTTGAACCTTACCTTTGATTGAGCAGTTCTGAAAAACTCTTTCTGTAGAAAATGCAAGTGCAAACTCAGCGCGATAAGGGGCCTATAGCGGAAAAATGAATGTGTTCCAATAAAAACTACACAGAAGCAATCTGTGAAACTGTGTCCCTATATCCAAATTCCCTGATATAATTCTCGCTCAGTAAATTCATTCATCTTCAAATCAACTGCCAATCTCAACTGATTTTCTCCAACTTTATTTCTACACTCATAACCCCAACCACCATCATCCTTCAACTGGACAGGTGCAATAGTCAGCTTAATGAACCCCCTTCCTTCACTACTGTACCCTTCCACAATAGTACACCCTCCTAAGAGCTAACCTCATCGTATCACACATCCATCATACACTTTTCAATGTAGTTAATTTATATTCACACTTTGATATAAGATCTAGATTTGGTCCCTGAGAACACTCATGTAATCTCTCTCCATTCTCTTCCTTCATGGACATTCCAGCCACACCGGCCTTCTTTTCTTTGTAAGAAACCATCAAGCTCTCTTTTTAAATTACAGAATCTTTATATCTGCCCTTCTTTCTGCTCAGAGCACCCCAGATCTTCAAAGTACCTTCCTGTTTGTCTTCACTCAACTCTCAAATGAAATATTACCTCCTCAGAGAGAAAAATGCTCTGAAATACCTATAGCCAGATCAGTGCCTTCCTACTTGCCAGTTTTACTCAGCCATGTTATCACATGTAATCTTCTTCGTAGTAGTGTACCTTATAGCCCTTCACACCATTGCTTTGTTTAGGTATTTGTATGTCTTCGTCCTCTTTGCCTCCTCACTACAGTATAGCCAATTGTGTCTTTGCCTTCTTCACTGCTATATCCCCTAGTGCCTGGTAGGCTTTCTATAAACAGCCATTTATTGACTTATTGAC